>NW_015175972.1:1702811-1711998 GCF_001447785.1 Gekko japonicus
ATGGGCAAACAAGCAAGATTGGACAAAAATCCAGTTAAAACACCCAAAATTCATCTATGACTATTCCCTCCAGATACCTCCCTACACCTTTATAAGAGCATTAGTAGAAAACAGAATTCTCAGTAAGCAATTATCAGGCATTCCTACTCCTTATTCCAAAATGCATTCTAGCAGTCAAAGACAAATTGTATTTGAATGCAGGTTCCCAACTCTCCCAACATTCAATAAGGAACATGTTATCTTTCCAGGTTATATTGCTGGGCAGTTTAGTGACCTTTGTATGCAAGTGAGTTGCTGGCCTCAAAACAGAAATCAGACCCGGGCTACAAAAGAGGACCACCAGGGTGATAGGGCTCTATCAGTTCTCAGTGGTTCCCACTGAGTGCAATGGGATAACATGAACAGATTGTATTTTAAGGCACAATCTAATACAGAGGCATGAAACAACATATTCATTGTGGAATCAGCAGTAAGCCCAATGGAAGTGGGTAGGAATAGCGTCCACAAAGCCTCAGCCCCATGTCACTCACTGCTGTCCTCTCTCCCTTTAGCAATTTCTCACAGTGGCATGGAATTACTACTCTCTCCTTTAATTTGGAGCAAAGGAGGTTTTTTCCTTTGTTTCTTCCCAGGAGTTTCATACGTTGTGTTTGAAATGAGTACAACGTCTTGTGGATGCTCCCCTAAAAGTGAGGGCATTTTCTGACATGCTCTCACTCTAGATAACAAGACTAAAACCCTGTGGGGAATGCATCTATGACACAGCTAGGTGGGGAGGAGGGCTAAACCTGTCCACCATCTTGGTCAGTGCCAGAGAGCTTCCCCAACAACAAAAGAGACCCTGGGGTGGGAATTTATACAATATATCTGTCCAATGCACACAGCGTATTCTCGGAGGAACTTGCACTATCCTACTTGTTGAAATACCTATTATTATGACACCACACAGTGTACCGCTGAACAACACACAAGGGGTACAGACAACTGAGGGGAACCTTGCCTTCATGCCCTAATTGTAAGCTCCCCAGAGGCATCTGACACTTCACTGTTAGAAACAAAATCCTGGACTAGATGTACCTTTGGATTACCCTCAATGGCTCTTCTCAAGTTCATATTTTGCTATTAAAACAGCCGCCACACAGCATCCTAAAAAAGTGGCGAGAAAGACTTTGCTGTCACCCAGGAGATTCTTACAAGTGAGGAAAATAAATTTTCATTATTAAAGGGTCTAATCAACAAACAGAGAACATGTCAGTAAATACTGCCAAATCTGAAGGAAGGTAATATGTTCAAAACCCTCACACAAGTGATCAAATAACATCTATCTCAAGAACAAAATACTTACAAAGGGGTACTGTCCCATTTATCCCGGACATTGATTTCAACATCTCTCTGTTCAAGAAGGTACCTAAAAGTTAGACAAGAAACAGCTTAACACTTCAGAGTTTATCCTGCCCACGTATTCAGTCATAGCTTCCCCAGCTCTGAAGACCACGGCTAGGCTTTTGTGCAGTAATACCATAAAGAAACAAAATGCAAATGCATTATTTCACACATGAAACTGAGAAATAAGCAACAGTTTAAACACCCAATGCCAACCTTTGGATGACAAGTTGTCCACTTTTGATCCTGTAACTATTGAAAACAAATGGTGTTGCCATGCATACTACACTACTGATGGTGAAGAGTGCCCATGAAATCTTGAGAAAACTCACTGAAACCACCATACCACACCAGCAAGATTATTTTTTTCATGCTGCCAATACCCATGACCTATTTCTTGAGGTTTAAGGCTACATGTTAACCTGCTAAATTATTACAGCACACATCCCCTGATATTTTTTTTTAAAGGTAGCGACTAACATAATTCCTTCACAATTAGTCATTCCTCCCTATGTTAAAGTTATCCACGTCAATTACGTAGGGTTAGGATATTGTACTTGTAGGCTACCAGGAGTGTAATACTGAAGGTAGAATACAGTTTGTGTATTCAGAATTGCCTGGAAAGACTGTAAAGAATGTGAGCGAAACCAACTACAGGGGAACAACAATTTTCTTTTAAAGAAAAGATGCATTCATCACATGCTTGTAAATTCTTAATCCTTTTTATCCTTTTTATTTTTCTGTTCCTTATTCTGAGGTCTGGGGGTATCTGACATCGTCAGCTGTTCTGGACAGGAGATTAGGCTGTTAATCAGAAAGAGGCCACCAAAGGGCTTTTTTTAAAATGTAAAAACTGGGAACTTCGAATGTAGCCATGAAGCAACACGGGGATTGGGGGAGATGTGAACAAGCATAGACCAAAACAAGACTATTATAATAAGCAATAGAGAGAAAAAGTTCTGCAAGAAGTTAAAATTCCTCTGACTTTAGTTTTTCTATCTGAGCCAATAGGGATAGCTTAACTAGCATAAATGCCAGGAAAGTCATAAACAAAGGACAGACACTCCCCCCAACTCCTTCCCATGAAACTACTTTGGCAATTTTGAATTAAATTTTGTACATGGGACAACTCTCAGAAGCTAGCCCTTCTGCATATATGGACTTTCTTAGCCTGCTTCCAACACAAAAATGATTTTCCATGTGGTTTTTGCTGCTGCTGTTCAAAGCTGTTCTGTCCATATTCCAGTTTCCCCCACACCTTCTTAGTCTCAGATTACGCCCACTTCACTGGTGGCCTTTTAAAAGTTTTATTATTATTTGGGAAACTGCTAGCTTGCTATATTATAACAATGTACGATTCCTCTAATTTCCTGTCTTTTATTTAAAAGAAAGTCTCCAACCCTTTCCAATTGTTTTAACATAGGGATGTTACATATGTTTCTACAGGGATGCTGTAGGCTGATCTGCACTGAACAGGAGGTTGGACTAGATGGCCTGTATGGCCCCTTCCAGTTCTGTGATTCTATGACTCTATGAACTCTATGACTCTATGAACATATTAATGCTGTAACAACCAGCAAGGGAAAATGGTGCCAACGCGAGCAAGACCCTGGATAATCTGCATTCTGCACATTCTCATACAGACCACCTGAGTGCAGAGTCGGGCTGTTTTCTTTCCATAAAGGTCAGAGAAAGGCAGATTTGCAAAAAAGCATACTGAGGATCTGATGGCCAAAGCAGAGATAAACCTTGCCTATCTTATCAGGGCATGTATGTTTTCCCAGGACTGAGCCTCCTCCCCACTGAAGTCCAGTCCCCAGAGTAAAATCTGGAGCCCCTGGACTAAAGTTAGCCTACACAAAGCGCGCGTATACATGCAGCTCGGAGAGTACCCAATGGAACAGCAGGTAGCGTACGTGCCCTGGTGCCAGAATAGCCCCCAAGCCTGAAGGTGGGCCTCGGTCTTCCCAGGGCCCGCGCACCCCTTCCAACCTGCAGTTGGCTGAGCTCCCCTCTCCCCCCCCCCCCCCCCCCCCCCCGGCCCCCCCCCCCACCCCCCCCGCACCCTCCGGGCCTCGCCTCACCGCACTCGGCAGACGTCGCCCTTCTTGCAGCTGGTAAAGAGGTCGCTGGTGTCCATGGCCCGGCCGGCGGAAGGCGCCGCATTGACCCTGCCTGGGGGGAAGCGTCAAAGAAGCGGGCAGCGGCCGAGAGGCCGGGAAGTCTACAGCGCAAGAGAGGCAGCGGCGATGGCGGATGTAAACAACGGCGGGGGAGCCGATAGCGAGAAGCCAGGCCCTGCGTCTCCTTCCTTCTCTCGCTCGCTCGCTCTCCGCCCTTCCTGGGGAGCCAGCGGACCCGCCCCCCTCCGTCCGCTCGCTCTAGAGTGCCGACAAGGCTCTAGAGTGCCCGGGCCCGAGGCGACGGGGGAGGCTGGCTCGCTAGGCGGCCCCGGACAGAGGGAAGCAGGCGAGAACCCCGCTCTTTAGACAAGGCATTCCCTGCGGGCCCCCAAGCACGGGCGCGCTCCTCCCACGACAGCCTCTTTCTCTGTACGAGATCACACGCCGCTCGACATCGTGCGCAGCGCCGGGGAAACCGCAGGAGCGACCACCGGCCCTCGTTCCGGAATCACGAATGGGCGCTCGACGCGGCGTTCCATCCATTGGCGGGGAAAAGGAGTTTGAGTTCGGAAATGACAGGTGCGGGAACCCTGCTGCTGGAAGTCATTCCCACTGACCCGGAAGACGGTTACAGACGGGATTTCCTGGTTACCTTGCGCGTCGTGCGCTCCCCCATCCCCGCGAGAAAGGGGAAAGCGATCATTTGTTCATTGGAAACAATGGAAGAATTAGTCCATTAACAGGTGCCGCCCCCGCCCCACCCCACCCCACCCCTTCTCAGATGGAAGCGGACTGAAGTTAATCGTCTTTCGAATCCGGCCTTATAGTGTTGGGGAAACTAGAAAAATATGAATGTGTAATTTTTAAAAAATGCTCTCCCAGTAATTTTTATTACTTTGTCGCAGAATGAAAGAGTGAGTGGCTCACAGCAATCTTGTAAAAGATAGTTGCGGCCAATGTTCCCTCTAAGATGTGGAGTCTTGTGAGCAAAATTCTGCTTTGTGAGCTACTGGCATTAAAGTGGTGAGCGAGCAATTTGGCTGCTGCATACATTAGTTTGCCCTGGAGTCATCCTTCCTGAACAAAGACAGAAATCTGTGAACCGGAGGCTCACACTAACTCAGCTTAGAGGGAACACTGGTTGCGGCACTGATACCCCCATAGTGCCAGATAGGGAGTGGGGAGCTGAAACTGACATATCAGTTATCATAACAGTGCCTGGCCCTATTCCACCTATACAGTATCACCATAAGAAGGGAGACAAGCTGTGTGGGTGCTTTACAACAATCCTGCCATGTAGCCAATGTTATCCCCATTAGAGTTTCCAGGTGGAGGGTCCCAGCCATCCTTTATCAAGATCTCCACCTGTCTGATAAAGCTGAGGCTGACAGTGACTTACACGTTTTAATAAAGACTATTCTGTCATTATTGGTTATATACAACATCCCAGCAACATGTTTGCTCTGTAATACTACGCAGAGTTTAATTAAAATTGGATATACAGATATTTTAAGGGGACACACTTTGCTAACAGCATCTGGGTATCCAGATCACCTGAAATCATGATGGAGGCATGTTCGAAACATAGTGAAGCAAAATGTAGTTCAAAACATAGTGGAGCAAAATGTAAAACATAATTCACATTAGAGCAGAGATCAATCCAGACTGCCACCTCTTATAATGCCTTCAAATTTCCCCCATCCCTCCTTGAGCTCCACTTACATTGCAGTTTTACCCCATAACAGTACAAAATGAAGATCCCAAATAAAATTTAAGAAAGGGTGTGTGAGGGACAGAAGGTTGTCCTGCCCCTGAAGGAAAAAACAGCCACTCACTTGGACCTATGGGAGTGCTGCTCCAGCATCCAGTCACCTTTCAGGAGAGGGAGGGAATGCTGAAAGGAAACAGGGCAGGAGAGAGAGTTCAGTTCCCCCTCAGGGAGAGAGCCCTGAGAGCTCAAGTCTGGCTCAGGAAAAGAGCAGACAGAGGAAAGGTAGTGCTTGGTAGTGTGGCAGAGCGGTTTGGCTCTACTTCTGACAGAGAATAGAGTACCCAGTTGTTAGGCCTGTCTCTGGCAATGAGCAGACCTTGTACCTTGTAGTCTGACTCTTTGGGAGAGGGGCAGGCTGGTGTGGGTGGAATCCAGTGTGTGAGAGACAGGATCCAACCTAGTGGCTAATCAGTAAACTCCTGTTTATGCTGAAAAGTATTAAAGAAAATTGAAACTACTGTCTAAATTAATATGCCTCAGCCAGGTTTCTCTTGTATCAATCTGGAGACCTGTGCTGCTGATCTGTTCCTTAAAACCTACTTGTAAATAAATAAACCTTTGGTTGTTAATGTATAATACCTGCCTCTGTGACCTCCATATTCTACTTGTGCACTACAAAACTTACCTCACAGCCACAAACCCAAAGCCTAGACACTTGCTACTTTTGAACACCTGGGATCTGAGGGAAAGGTTTATGGTTTAAAATAAACCTGGTTCCCCCCCAAATCATAGGCTGTGTGGGTCCCCTCAGTTGATAGAAACAGCCTGTCACAGTGTGTTTGTTACACTAGCTCTTTATTTATTTATTGTATGGCAGAGTTACATACAGGAAGCATATAATAATATAAAACATGTAAGAAGAAGAAGAGATTGGATTTATACCCCGCCCTTCACTACCCAAAGGAGTCTCAGAGCAGTTTATAATCTCCTTTCCCTTCCCCTCCCCACAATAGACACCCTGTGAGGTAGGTGGGGCTAAGAGAGCTCTTTCGAGAACTGCCCTTGAGGGAACAACTCTGAAAGAACTTGTAACTGATCCAAGGTCACACCAGCAGCTGCATGTGGAGGAGTGGGGAATCAAACCCAGTTCTTCCAGATTAAAGTCCGTGCTCCTAACTACTACACCAAATTGGCTCTCCAAATTGATACTACAGGTATGCAGACTGATTGGGCAATCCCCTTAGATACTAATATCTAAATTTTCAATCCACTCAATCACAGCTGAGGAGAGTTCAGAGAGCTCCATCACATCCCCCTGGAAAGCATGATGCTCACATTCCTGTGACAGATGGAAAATAGTATGGCAGGCTGCATCACAATTGCATTCAGGTCCTGGTATTTTGCCCCATTTAAACAACAGGTCTGCACAACTGACAAAGCCTGTTCATATTCTATTAGCCGTCTTCCATACCTTACATGGTAAGTCAAATTCTGCGGGCCTCTAGTTGGTGTTTATCAGGTTATGGATATCAGCTTGAACTGATTGCATCCATGTTCACAACCATTCATTCCCTAGATAGAGATTTTGTGATTGTAGGATTTGTGCAGATCTTATTGCTGAGTGTTTTATTTATTTATTTATTTATATCTTCTATTTCTACCCCGCTCCAACCCCGAAGGGTCTCTGAGCGGCTTACAAGTTCCAAATTTATCCCTAGCTAAGGCCACGTGTCTACAGGGGTTGGGGCTGCCTACCGGCACCCAGGTGGCAGGGCTCACTTTCCCCCCCCCCTTGGTTGTTCTTCCCGGGCGGTCTTTCGGGTGTCGGTGATCGGTTCCTGGTGTGGTCGTCCGGTCCGGCAGCTTCTTCTTTCTTTCTTTCGGTGGGCCCGTCTGGTATGTGGGTCGTATCGACTTACAGCCCAGCTAACGTCCGTACGGCTCCGCTGCGCTTGCGTCATGTCACCACATCCTTCTGTGGCTCGGCCTCTGTCTCCACCTCCATTGCTCCGCTTGCCTTCCCTCTGCCGCTCCGCTACGCCACTCCATTGCCGCCATTTCCACCGTCACCTGCCGCCACTGCAGTCGCTTCTACTGCTCCTGCCACACACACCCATACGGGGAGGGTGCCCCCTACCACCTAAGGGCAGGTACCCATTCATCTACTCGCTTATATTAATTGCTTTCGAACCGCTGGGTGGGCGGGAGCTGGGACTAGGGCCAGGAGCTCACCCTGGTGGATGGGCAACTCCCTGTTTTCAATGATCTTCCTATATTCATGAAGAAGAGCATCTTGTCTTCAAAGGTGCGGGGGAGCGATGTAGCACAGTGTGGGTAGCCAGTAGGTCTGAGTGAGTTTAATACATCCAATGATGGTTTTCGTTGTATGTGGACATGGGGGTTGTTGAGCCACACTGAAGCACCATATTCTGCAGTATTATACACCTACCCCAAGGCTGAGTACCTAAGTGCTGTAGCAGACGCACCCCTCCCATGCATATTTTCACTATATTGGTAAGATGATGTTTATAGCTCAAGGTCCTGTCCAGGATAATGCCTGTTGGAAGTGGAGGAGTTCATGCTGTCCTCTGCCTCAGTCTTCAGAGACAGCACCATAGACGTAGAGACAGAGAGGTCAGGATACACATGGCATCCTTTCCTTCCTGCTATCTGATACTATCCTTTGAAATAGAATGCTATTCTTAGGGATGAGACTTCCTTCCTTCTGGCTTGACTTCTCTCTCACACACACACAAAGAAGGAGCACAGTCTCCATCTTTGCCACCATGGATGCAGGACAGGCATTCTCCATCCACATCCATCTAGTTAGTTAGATTAGATTCTATCATTGTCTCTCAACCTGCACTAACTAGCCTGCTACCCATGCTTCACTACGGTATTTAAGTTACGTAAATCCAGTTATAATACTGATGATGTGAAATTTGAAATGTGCCATTTGTTGTAGGAATTCTAATGGAAAAGACTATAGTGTAAGAAAGGAAGTGAGACGTGTACTTTTTTTCTCTCTACTGGAGGACCTCTCTCTAGACCACATTGGTGGTTCTTCCCTCAGGTGCTAGGATCACCAGGCTGCTTGATGAGCTCACTCTGGAGCAGGCCACATAGAAATGTCCATTTAAGAGGCAGTCGTCTGTTAAGTCCACTCCTGCTACCTTCCATGAAAGTGATGGCCTCTCTACTTGTGTTCCTGGATTGTTTTCCTCATATGGAGACTGTGTTGTTCTGAGCACCTCAGGGTGATCTTGCTGGTACTTGGCCTGTGCAGCTCAGTGAACTGCAGGAGTACTATGTGCAAATGTCTTTGCCGCATTCCTAAGTTGCCTCCTCCTTGCAGCGTTGGTGTGACGTTTGCCAGGAGCTTTCTTGGGGACAGTAAGAGGTGAGAGGTGTGAGGGATTGGTGATGTGGTGGACATTTCTTCAGGTTCATGAGGGAGGCACACATTGAAATGGCTCCTAGAAATGTCCTTTACTATAAGCATTTATACCCTGGCCCTGCTCCTACACCTGACAGACACCGGCCTGTCTGGTGTTGGGGGGACTGTATTTAAAGGCATCAGGGAGGCTGGGCCAGCAGCAGTGCTAAGGCAATCCTGCTGAGCAAACCTCTCTGGCGGCTGTAAGTATCCCACCTTCTCTTCTACACCTGACAGGCAGCTGCCTGTCCAGTGTAGGAGGGGGAGGGGGGAGGAGTATTAGAAGCCACTGTAGAGGTGGGGCTGCACCTGACAGACAACCACCTGTTAAGTGTAGGAGGTGGGGGGAGTGTGTTGGAAGCCATCCCACCTCCTCTCCTACACCTGACAGGCAGCTGCCTGTCCAGTGTAGGAGGGGGGAGGAGTATTAGAAGCCACTGTGGAGGTGGGGCTGCACCCGACAGACAACCGCCTGTTAGGTGTAGGAGGTGAGGGGAGTGTGTTGGAAGCCATCGGAGAGGCTGGGTCAGCAGC
>NW_015175972.1:1712326-1718668 GCF_001447785.1 Gekko japonicus
TTGTAGCCACCGGGCCTCGCTGCTCTCACCCCCCCCCGAAGCGAGGCCCGGGGGTGGCCACCCCAAAATTTTTCTAGTTTTCACTGAGTTTCAGCCCCCCCAGCAGCCATCATTTCCAATCCATGAGGGTGAAGTATTAGCACACCAACCCAAACTCACTTAACAGTTTGGTGTCATGGTTAAGAGTGGCGGAGTCTAATCTGGGAGAATCGGGTATGATTCCCCAGTCCTCCAAATGCAGCTGCTGGTGTGACTTTGGGTCAATCATAAGTTCTTTCAGAGCTGTTCTCTCAAGGACACTTCTCGGGAGAGCTCTCTCATCCCCATCTACCTCACAGGGTGTTTGTTGTGGGGAGGGGAAGGCAAAGGGATTGTAAGTCACTCTGAAACTCCTTTGGGTAGTGAAGGGCGGGGTATAAATTCAATCTCTTATTCTTTTTCTTGTTCCATGTCCCTACTATCTTGTTTTAACACACCTATTTTTGGAAAAGGTAATTCTGTTTCCACATAGATTGACGTTCCTGTAAATGTAGACAGCTGATTATCCCGTTCCTGTAAATGTAGACAGCTGATTATCCTGTGATGAAGAACGGTTTTAAAAACTTAACGGATGATTTTATGACTGGATTTTATTTAAGCAATATTCCAGTAAATATCATTTGCTGTTTCAGGAAATCCTGCCCCCAGGACTTACTAAAGTGTATGAAACAGCAAGAGGAGTGTTTCAGCCCAACTATCTGTCTTATATATAGCTTGCATTGGGTTATGTTGGGGTTGTTATGTTTTATTTAAAAACTAGGTGCAAGGCCCATTGCGGGAAGAGAGGCAACAAGCCCTAGAGAGTGGCCGCTGGAGGGGGCCCCCCCACGCACTGGCAAAGGAGAGCACGGTGGCTTCCCGGCAGCCAGGCTTGCGCCTCCCCCTTCCACGCACTGGAGGAGGCAGCAGGGCAAGCCAGCCAGCCTCGTCCCTCCTCTGTCGGTGTGCTGGAGGAGGAGGCTGCCGAAGGCGGCAGGCCTCGCCTGTCCACAGCGCGCCGGTGGTGGTGGGCCAAGCTGGGTAGACTGGCTCCTTCCCCACCCTCCCGCCCGGCATGCCAAGGCGGCTGGCCTCGCCCCTCTCCCCAGCAGCCGCCCGAGCAAGCGAGCGAGCGGCGCACGTAGTGGTGGAACAGCAGTGAGCGAGGGAAGCCAATGGCACACCAGTTGCTCTGAGTGTCAGCCAATGGGCCAATGGCTGAGGGAGCGCATTTCCTCTCAGACCGGTGGCCACCCCAAAATGCTTTTATATACTAGGAGAGATACTTTCATACCACTCTTCTTTGCCCAAGGCAACACTCAAGGCACTTTGCATAAATAATTAATTAAATGCTAAAACCAAACTCATAGTACCATACAAATATACTCCAGTAACACCTGCAAAAATACTATATTCTAGACCAGGGGTGTCGAAATCATTTGTTATGAAGGCCGGATCTGACATAAATGGGACCTTGTTCGGCCAGGCCATGTGTGTCATAAAATGTAATGCCAGGTAGCAGAGATATAAACTTTATAAAGGACACAAACACAAAGGGTTTTTTTAAACTTAAAATAAAAACATGCTTAAAACATTAACACTCTTGCAATATTTTGTTTATTTAACAGTGTCTGATAACTGACACCTCTTGCTCTGAATTATTGCATCAAAATGTCTGTGTGTTGCAATCTCGAGTATGCTGTTCAGGTGTGTATCTGTAAGATGCAAACCTACGATGACGCAGCAGCAGCAGCACTGGAAGAAGAAGAAGACAACCAGTTCCACTGCGGACCTGATGGAAGTCCTCTGGGGGCCTGATCCAGCCCCCGGGCCGCATGTTTGACACCCCTGTTCTAGACAGTCTTAAGACCAGAAACAGAGATCACCCAAAGCAGTTGGCAAATTGATATGCAAATTCCTTCAGACACAAGTAACTTACACCACCTGAGAAAAACAACATGGATTTGGGACCTCTCCCAGCAACCTGTTCTAAAGGTCCAACACTATCACTGAAAAAGGCCTAGAGCAGGTAGCTGTGGTTCTAACACTCCTGTAGCTGACCTGAGGAATACAGTTGGACCACAGGGAGAGGCAATCTTTAATTGTGAAGCAACAATGTTCCAAATTTTAACTGCTGGGTGCAGAAGTGTCTCATTTCAGTTTTTTTCTAATGCTCAAGATGTCTTGGACTTCATGTACCAAACTGTGGCTTTCCAGCTAGTGTGAAAATAGCAATAATTTTGTACTATATTTCACGTTTCTCATTTCTTGGAAGAAACAAGCTTCAGGTTGGGTAGCCATGTTGGTCTGAAGCACAGAACAAAGTTTGAGTATGATGATTTTTCCATTTGTAGTCGGAGTAGCTGCTCTTTATCAGAGGTACGTTCTTTTTCCACCATATCCAGTCTCTGATCCATCACCTTTGTTTTAGCATCAACTTTTTTCAGGGCTTTAGCTGTTTCTTCTGTTCTTATGGTAGTTTCTTTCAGTTGCTTTTGGAGAGCATCAAAATTATTGTTGAGATTAGTCATCTGGTCCAGCAGAGGGCGCAATGCTATGGGTAGCATATTAGGGATGTCAGTGGTTACTTCTGGTCTGAGAGCCGACGTCGCTGAGGTAGCAGTTCTTGGAGGTCTCCTCTTATCCACCATTTTGTCAGCTTGTTGTGTCATCGTTTATACAAAGAGGAAAGTTTTTAAAGTCTCTGAGTCTGTTAAATCAGGCAGTTTCTACACTACATGAGTGGATTATTTCTTTCCTGTTGATACCGCCCCTCTTCCCTTCACAATCGCTTTCAAATAGCTTTTTTCCAGGCGGGGGTTATCTTCTCCCTCCCTCCACTATGTTGGCTTGGGGCTTTGGGGCGGTTTTTCTCTTGCGCGCTTGAGTAGCTTTAAAGAGATGTGGATTAATTCCAAATGCTGTTTCCAAAGGTAAGGAGGTTCTCCATATGCTGGATCACTTGTTCGCTCGATCCGGTGTGTGTATCTAACTCCATTGCTGGTTCCGCCGCAGCGGGACCTGTCGGGGCAAAGGGGAGCCTCGATCCCTTGGCCATCGCCTTGGGAGAGGCACCTCTTGTGCCCCAGTCTACAAGCCCCCTCCGAGGGCTCTGGGGGGAGGCTGGAATCATCCAGGACCCCTCCCATCTGCCGTGGTAACAGGCCGCTCTCTCATCGGAGCTCGATGGAGCGTGCCCACCAATGAATCTCCAAAACCAGGTCCCCACCAGTCCCTTCTGACCACAGCCATCAGTCTCAGCAAAACAAGGGACCACCAGCAGTGGAGAAGGAGGGCAGGTGGCCTGAATGCACAGATGACCACTCGAAGATCATCAGTTACAGGTAAGCAACCTATTTATCTTCTTTGTGGTCTCAGTTTATCTTCTTTGTGGTCTCAGTGCATCACACGTTTGGGAGATTAACAAACAGAATGCCTACCTGGAGGAGGGTACAACTGTTGAATCAGGCAAATAATGTCTTCCACCTTCTAGGGAGAAGGAAAGTCTTGCAAACCCAGGAGTCTAGAATCGCTCTTATGAACTGGACCCTCATGGGGGGAGGAAGCATCGACTTCTTGTGGTTCACATACAGGCCCAGAGAATTCAACAACGCCAGGGTCGAATCTATGTGCTGTAGGAGAATGGTTTTGGAATCTGCCACCAGCAGCCAATCATCTATATACAGGAAGATCTGTATCCCTTGCAGGTGCAGATGGGCAGAAATGACCACCATTATTTTCATAAACACCTGGGTGGATGTGGAGAGACCAAAGGGGAGGGCTTTGTACTGGTAATGCTGGTCTGTGATGAATTGTGATGTGGAAATAGGCATCCTGTAAGTCCAGGGTTGCCATCTAGGCGCCATGCCTGAGAAGAGGAAAGATGCCCTGCAACGATGTCATTCTGAACTTCTTGTAGACAATGAAGCGATTGAGGTCCTGGAGATCCATAATAGGACATAGGCCTCCATCCTTCTTGGGGACTGTAAAATAATGGGAGTAGAAGCCACAGTGGTGGTTGAGTGCGTCGACAGGCTCTATGGCTTCTTTGTTTAGCAGACTTTGCACTTCTTCCAGAAGCATGATGGACAGTGGAATGGCGACAAAGGTTGACAGTGTTGGAACCTGGATGAACTCTATTAGGTATTCATTTGATATGATGGAGAGGACCCACCTGTCTGACGTTATTTGCCTCCAGGCAGAAAGGTAAAGATGGAGGTGAGTGGGTTGTAGTGGTAAAAGTGGAAGTTCTGAGTCAAAGGCCCTGTTTGGGGCCTTTGAGAATGTTGGGTCTGGATTGAGTAGCAGTAGCAAATCTAGATTTGTTTCCATATGAACGAGAAGGTATATGTGGAGATCTCTGTTGCCATTGCATTTCAGGAGACAATTTAAGAGAGGGTTTATGCGACCACGATTTGTTCCAGGATTTGGATTTGCTCTGTCTAGAGGACAGAGAGACCCCTAGATTACAGGATGTCTTAACCCCCTTATCCAGATCCTGGAAAACAGTGTCCATGGTGGACCTGAATAAGCCTTCCCCTCCACGTATGACCTAGTATTGTGCTGCAGAGAGGTGGACTGCAACCAGGCATGGCAACGGAGGGCGATAGCAGAGGTAGGTGTCTTGGCTGCTACATCTAGGGTATGCTTAACTGAGTTGAGTTGGTATTTGGCTAATAGCATACCTTCTTTCTGAATTTGCCTGGCCTGGCAGTTGAGTTCTTCAGGGAAGGATGCAATAGATTCAGCCAATTGCTCCCAAAGGGCATATTGGTACTTGCCCGTGTAGGCTGCATGATTTGAGGTTTTAATGCCCAATGCACCAGCCGAATAAAATTTTCTCCTGAAGGAATCCAACTTTTCCCCTTCTTTATCAGGAGATGCGGAGTGAGAGCACCTGCCTTTCGAGGATGAGTTCACCAACACAGAATTCAGTTTCGGGTGTGTGAATAGGAACTCGGTACCTGTTTCCTGGACCTTGTACATAGGGTCAATTCTACAGCTAGAAATGGGATTGGAGGCTGGATGAGGCCAAGAAGCCTTCATGGCCTGCAGCAATACTGAGGTTACGGGGAGGGCAACAACAGTTGAGGTGTCCATCTGGACGATATCGAAAACCGTATCGGTAACGGTGGGAGGAGGCTGTATCGTAGACAGAGTATTCACCATTCTTTTGATGAACTCTTCATAGGACTTTAAGTCTTCCGATGGAGAAATTGGGAGGTCTTCTGATACCTTCTGTGGCGGGGAAGGATTTGTCAGATGTTCTGGACTCTCATCACCCGATTCTTGCGAGGCACTGGACGAGTCAGACTGGTCCAATGGGTCCGAGTACTGGACCGGGATTTTCAGTGCCGAAGGTGTTCGCACCGATGGGATTGCTTTCTGCTTTGTCACAGGTGTGTGTTTAAGACGCTTGCCCATCAGTACCGACGGCTGTGGCAACAGTTTCTCCAGTGTCGGAGTGGGTTCCCCGATACTGGGAGAGGCGGGAGGGCCTGGACTGTTGATCCCATTCTATCAGCATGCGAGGTGGAAGCCAAGGCATGCTGGTCGACAGCGGGTAGGCTCCATACAGGAACTACCTGTTGTAAGTTAATCAGATAGCAGGAAGATCATTAGGATCTAACTGACAGTTCAGTGACAGCTACATGTCAGCAGGTGGACTGATAAGCCTGTTCAAACCGGTTATGGCTGGCACTGGACAGTGTGCAGTCATCATGACTCAGCTTGTTGCTGATTGGTGCAACTGTGTATATAAGTCTGTACAGAAGCCATGTACGTTCTCTTCGGAGGTAACAAGTGTCTGGCGAAGCATTTTGTCTGTATATTCTGTGAATAAACCCTTGTATATAGTGTACCACTGGACTGTGCAGTGTGGTTACTATAGAGGGGCAGAGCAGCAAAGAACTGGTAAGAGCTGGGAGGCTGGAAAGTCTGCTAAGGTGCTGTCTTGGCTTAGACTGGTCTGGGGATCACTACACACGCTCTGCGCAACACTACCATTGGCGGCTTCCGGTCGAGCTAAGATGGAGGACTGACGCACTTTCACTTTTGTGCGAAGTGGGCGACGGCCGCTTTCGACAGTTTGGGCAGTTTTTAGCCCAACGCATCGCTCCCCAGTGAGGGGGGGGGACAAGCAGGCAGCAGCGCCTAAGAGGGAGTGTTAGGTTGGCGTGATTCCGCTTCGGAAGAAGCGGAAACAGAGCCGGTGTACCGGTTTAAATTCTCCATCAGCCGACCTCTTGAAGATGGGCAACAACAGTGAGTGAAAAGAAGCAATGCGAAACCCGTTTTGATCGTGTAGATAACAATAAACGTGCC
>NW_015175972.1:1718838-1719108 GCF_001447785.1 Gekko japonicus
TTGAAGGCTATAAAATAGCAAAAAAGCATATTGTTTAACATTCCTGCGGTGAGGACGGAGATGTGCGCGCAGCAGAAAAACCGAAACTGACGAACAGTATCGCGGGAAGATATAGGTTGGTGTAACCAGCAAAGTATTCCGAGTGGGTTGAACAGGAAGACGACATCCTAGAAGGGTAACAACCAACAGGAAGAAACTCGGACTCTTCAAACTGCAGGACCGGATGTGAGTGTATGCGAACAGACGGGACCTGCAGAATGGCAAACTGAC
>NW_015175972.1:1722681-1779210 GCF_001447785.1 Gekko japonicus
TTTGGGAGAGTGGAGGGGGAAAAAATATCTCTAAAATGTATAAAGTGTTACTAAAATGGTATACTGAAGATGAGACTGTAAAAGGGCAAATGATAAAATGGGCGATAAATATGAATACGGAAGTGGCTATTGAAACCTGGGAATATTTGTGGAAAAATTCTATTAAGATATCGCCTTGTACCAATGTTAGAGAGAATTGTTATAAAATGATGTATAGGTGGTACATGACTCCGAAAAAAATTGCAAATATGAACCAGAATATGTCAAATAAGTGTTGGAAATGTAAAAGCCATGAAGGCTCATTTTATCACATGTGGTGGACTTGTGAGAAAGCTGTTGACTTTTGGACAAAAGTCCACAAAGAAATGCAAAAAATACTGAAATG
Source organism: Gekko japonicus (assembly GCF_001447785.1). Taxonomy (NCBI): domain Eukaryota; kingdom Metazoa; phylum Chordata; class Lepidosauria; order Squamata; family Gekkonidae; genus Gekko; species Gekko japonicus. The sequence continues at coordinate 1,723,067 of NW_015175972.1, forward strand.
CTCTTTCAAAAAGGCGCCGGAAATTCTGCTTTTGGGACTGAAAATGGAAGAAGTCAATACAACTAAAAAGACTTTATTCTGGTACTTAATCACAACAGCGAGAATGATTTATGCACAATTTTGGAAAACAGAGAAAGTGCCAGAAATTGAAGACTGGATACAAAAAGTTCTGTTCATGGCAGAGATGGACAAAATTACGAAGAAGTTGAACAATAAAGAAGACGACGTGTTTTTTCAAGAATGGAGTGACTTTAAAATATATCTGGAAAAGAACTGGGATGTGAAACAAAACTTGATATGTTTAGATCAATATTAAGTCAAATGATGTTATCTTTAGATTGTAATGATAAGAAATTGATATAGTTGATGATACGAAGTAATTTGGAGCAGGGGTGGAAGCATTGCGGGAAGCCATTGGAGGGAGGGGAGGAATTGGGAATGGGGTAGACAATTGATAGAATGAAATGTTTTAACTGTATACGTTGTATTCCTGAGAAAAATAAAATTTGTTTACCAAAAAAAAAAAAAGGAACTACCATTGGCGTTGGTCCCATGGGGCCAGAGTTGGAAGAAGCGGTCCCAAAGATTGATCCCGATTGTCGATGGACAAGCAGCAAGGGGAGGGATGTGTAGAGTTGCAGTCTCCCTGATTGGAGTCTAGGCTTTCAACACTGGAGGATTGGGATCGCTAAGTTAAGTCCATGTCCTGCTCAGAGTCCATGAGCTATATCAGACGCGGCATGGGTGAAGATGCTCCACCCTGCGATCGACTGCAGACCAGTGAGTAAAGCAATTTAGATGCAAGCACAGAGGACGGTTCCAGCACTTGCAGAGGTGTCAATGGAACCTTAAGTGGGGAACCTTTGGGTTCAGCCAAGTCTCTCTTGTGCTTCTTCTGCTTGACAGGTTTAAGGTCCTTACCCTCCCTGCGTTTCTTAGCAGGGGTGTGGGTTTTGGACTTGGATGTCGGGACCGAGCATTTGAACACCTGTCGATTGACATCAGTAGGAGCCGTGTCGGAGACATCGTGGCAGTTGATACCAAAGCAGGGGTCGACATCAATGGTATCCTGAGGTGATGCCATCGGGGGAGAGTGCGCTAGCTCCAGCAGGGCACTATGAAGCCTCACAGCTTTGTTCTTCCTTGTTTGTTTCGAGAACTTTGAGCAATGTGAGCAAGAGTCCATGTGGTGAGTTTTCCTGAGGCACAATAGACAAAGGGAGTGTCCATCAGGGGGTGCAATCTTATTGCCACACTGCAAACACCGCTTAAAGAAACCCCACTGTTTGGTTATAGACCGGGGGAAGGGGAACTGCCAGAGCAAAGTGGCCCACAGGGGCCCAACCTCTAAATAAAGTCACTAACTTGTTGATTTTAACTCTGCTAGGTTGAAGACAAAGAATCACCAAAAGAAGAAAAGCCAAGAAGGCCCAAGAAGAAAGTTACTGACTGGAGTGGAGGAGATCCTAACAGCGTGGTGGTCAGAAGAAAACTGGCAGGATTGTCATGCCCCTCCCTGTAGTCATGAGCACTGGAGCCCTTGCATGTGACTCGGGAGCGGGCGTGAAAATCCTTTTAGCTTTCAAGTTTACCGATCGGGGTTGGTGCAGGTGCACTATATCCCCGAGGTGTGATGCACAGAGACCATGAAGAAGATTTTAAAAATGTCCCATATTCAGATTTTTCTAATAATCAGGGTGTGTTGGATTATCTTTATGCAATCTTTTGGACAATGTGTTTTTCTTGATGTCAGGGAAGCAATTTTTCTTGATGTCAGGGAAGCAATTTTTATACACAGATAAAGGAGTGGGTCATTTGCTCCCTAGCATCTTCATATAACATACATATGTATTATATATTGGAAAGAATGGACCGTGCAATGTGAAGCAACATAGCACAGTCCATTTCTTTTGAAACCCCCTTTCGATTGAGCATGTGCTGCTAAGGTACAAGATTCATCTTTTCTCGCAGATACTGGAGCTTGGTAGTGCATCTGTGATCATTTCTTCTGATGGGCAATAAAGTATTTCGATGAACTTTGCTCACAGCTTTCTCACACATCGATGGCCCATTCACTAGTCAGAGGGAAAGAATGAGTCACCTCTGTAACTGGTATGGTTTCATTTTCTGTTGCAGTCATCTGCCATTTCCCAGGTCCATAAACCAGATCTAATTTCCAGACTTCTTCTTGCAGTTGAGATAATTCAGCTTTCTATTATGGTGCAGAAAGTATTGTGCTTCTTCCTTTAGTAGCAGCAAATTGATTACCACCCACTTATAGGTCAAGAGACTGAACCCGTTGGTCAATAATTTAGTGTCTTGAACGTGGAAACCCCAGGTTACTATCTCTGTTCAGCTATGCATCTCAGTGGCCTTGAACAAGCTGCTTTGTCTTAACCAAACCCGCAGTTCTAAAATGTTACTCTGTTTTCCTTGGAGGAAGGGCAGGATAGAAATATAGCAAATGTTATGATGGTCCTGTGGTTATCTCCAATGGGTGTCCACTGTATCCTATCTGACCTTAGCAGCAAAACTCAATAATAGCTATTCTCAAATTGTGCATCCTATATAACATGTATTGCATTCAAAGAACACATGACCCATTTGTTGAAAGAGAGCCTCAATGAAGAATGTACATTTAACAAAAAAAATACAGACAGGGAAATTCTTTTTTGATCAGAAATTTTATTTCAAAAAGTGCCACTCATGACTAGGAAACATATACTGGCAAGTGAAATGACAGGTGATAAAACCATTACAATTTTTTGCAGTGAGAAAACCTTTCACTGAGAAAACAGTCCTCCCTTTATGCATATCTAGGGAGCTCTCTAAAATGAGGGCCGATACTGTCAGTCTGCTTAGAAAAATAACTGGGGATGAGAACGGAGGAAAGAATCATGCAGTGTTTCACCAAACTTTTTAGCCTCCTCTTTACGTGGGACGGTCCTTGTTGCTTCTCAGCTGCATGCATTCTTTTAACAGGTTGGTCTCTGCAGGCAATCTAAAGAAAACACCTCCCTTGAAACCTGCTCCACCCGGGGATTACTGCAGTACTTTGAAGGAGATCTCCTCTCCCCCAACTCTCTCAATGCAGTGCACAAATTCAAGAGCTTGGAGTGAGACTAAGAATAACATGAGTCTTCATAAGCATGCAACGAAAGACTAGAATTATGCGCCACATCAGTGATCAGGAAACCTGGGCATGAGTTTTTACAAATAAACAATAGGTGTGTAGATCCAGGTAGTCAGCCACATTGGTCTGAAGCAGCAGAACAAATTTAGAATCCGGTGGCACCTTTTAAGACCAACACAGGTTTATTCAAGGTATGAGCTTTCGTGTGAAAGGCACACGTTCCAATGTATTTGAAAAAGTGTGCCTTGCACACGAAAGCTCATACCTTGAATAAACCTGTGTTGGTCTTAAAAGGTGCCACCGGACTCTAAATTTGTTCTTATAATAGGTGTGTGTTTTTGTAGGCAGGAGTGCTTCAGAGATCCATGGGAAAGTAATGCCCAGGCAGGCCATCCTGAGAAGTATCTGACTAGGAATCTCTTAATTCTATCCCTCTGGCTGCTTGGATGATCAGCAGAGAGGCTTCTGCACCAGAAGTGTTCAAAATCTGAGGTGGCCCCAAACCCAGCAGTTTATTCCTTAGTGTGCCTTGATTGGGCCACAGTGTCATAACTGCCACCCAGATACAGGCACCAGCCCACAAAGCTCAAGTATTATCTACTTCTGCAAGCATTTTGCTTCTCACTTCTAGACATTAAATATACAGGCTTGGATTCCTGAGCCTCATTTCCGCTTGTGCAGCATTTTTTTTCCATTGCAGAGGCAGTCCTTGGATGCTGGGCAGGTTCCTCTGGTGCTAGACGCTTCTCATGCAGCAAGACCAAAGTCTTTCAATGGGCTGGAACGTGCCACATACCAGAGGGCAGTACTCCAAGCAGAATGCAGCCTCCACAATGGATGAACAAGGGCACAAGTGGAAACAAGGTTTAGGATTTGAGCCACATTATGCCCACGTGACTTCCTCCTGTTACTTTCTGAGAATAAGCTGCTTATTCCTAAACTGAGAATTGGCCGATACACTATTTCCCTTTTTGAGTAACACTTTAAAACCACTTCATGTGATGTCCCTAGAATGTAAGAAAAAGCATCTACACCTGGACACTATCATATATTTGAAAAATATATCTACTTTCACATATACATGCAGCACTGTGGGAAGCTATATTTGACCATGGCTTTCCATCACGTACCCATGGCAAAGTATTGGTGTGTGATCTTCTCATACACAAGGTAAGAACATTGTGCATATTTTGTTCTACATATAAATGAGAACATTTAAAAAATAATACATGGATAAGGCTTTTTGTTAGAAATTCTATGCAACATGTAAATGCTGTCATGCATGATTATCTAACATGCAGGCCTAATTCTCACAAACTGCATGTGTGTCTGGACTTGAGGTTGCAGATGGAGGCTCACTTGTCATTGTATTCCCCAACACAAAACAAGCAAGCAAACAAACAAAAACTGTCCGCACATGAAAAATTAGGTAGTAGGGAGAATTCTAGCATAGGCTGCTCCCTGACAGAGTAGTTTTCTATGTGTAGGGACATCTGTGTTAGTGACAACTTGCATCCTGAAGTGGTATAGTCTAGATACAGACTTATCACCTCAGCTGCTATCTATAAAAAAACTAGGCCTCTGTTAATTGGAAGTACCTACAGATAAACAATCTGTGTGGGAAATTTCTTATGCAGAATTTTTTATAGGCAGTGGTCTTTAGTAGAAATGTAACCAGTTTAAATTGACAGAGGATCAGCACAACAGCATTTTTTCCCATTCTAGTCTGACCCAAGTCCTCATTACATCCACCTCAGTTACTTGCTCAAATAATTCAAGCACCTCAATACATGTTCAACCTACAAAAATGGTCACACTCAAGGAAAGATTGGAAGAGTTACAGTTTATATCAGTATCTAGGGATCAACTTGGACTTTTGTAAAGGAGAAGTTTATTGCTCAATACAGAATTTATAACTGTCACCAGATAAAAGAATTTTCAGGGCCACAGAGTAGCTTGTCACAATGAACATCAAGATGTGAGGAACAGGTTTAAGTGATACAAAAGACAACTTCTTAGCCTGTTAGCTATATCTGAAAAAGTGTCCAGATACAAGGAAAGTGTTTATTGTTAAGAAAGCTAGAACATACTCATATTCCTTTAAGAGCCAAATATCAGTGACTCTAAGTGAAGAAGGAAGAGTTGGTTATTAGACCCTACTTTTCACTACCCAAAGGAGTCTCAGAGTGGCTTACAATCACCTTCCCTTCCTCTCCCAACAACAGACACCCTGTGAGGTAGGTGGGGCTGAGAGAGTTCTGAGAGAACTGTGACTGACCCAAGATCATCCAGCTGGTTTCATGTGGAGGAGTGGGGAAACAAACCTGGTTCTGCAGATTACAGTCCACCACTCCTAACCACTACACCAAAGTGGCTCTCCTTAGAAGACGAAAGCTAAGTTCACCACTCTCCAGTTTGAACCATATCCCTATATTGGAAGCGTGTCTTACGTTCAGCCAGACCCCTCTGCTGTGGTGTGCATTGCTGTTGAAGGTTGGATTAATAGAGTCAGGGTGCAATCCATATATACTTTTGAAGTTTATGAAGTTCTTTTCAATGGCTGTGGATTGCTCCCTGAATCTACTAGTGCACTAACAGTGCAATTCTAAACATGTCTACTCAGAATCCTACTCAGGTCTATTCAGTGAGGTTTACTCCCAAGAAAATGTTCTTAGGATCATACCCTAAGTATTCCTTCTCTTCCAAGGCCGTGCACCTTTGCATTTTGACAAGAGTACATGCTTGCTAGTTCTCCAAAAGTGGTAGTTCTGAAGAGGCCGAACTAAATAACAGCAAAGAAGCCACTTAATAGAATTTAAAGCAATATATTTACTATTATTTTTATGGCAACATGCTGCATATTTTTCTAGTATGGCATTCCGTTATATCAGGAAAAAAATCAGATGCATCTGACGAAGTGAGCTCTGACTCACAAACTTTTACGGGAATAAGTTTTGTTAGCTATTAAGGTGCCTCTGGGGGAGGGAGTGTGGCATGGTAAAGCGCAATCTTGTCAGAAGGGTCAGTACTTGGAAGGGAGACCACCAAGGAAGACTCTGCAGAGGAAGGCAATGGCAAACCACACCTCTGCTTCTCACTTGCCTTGAAAGCCCCTTGCTGGGGTCACCATAAATCAGCTATGACTTGACGGCACTTTACATACACAGATAAGGTGCCACCAGGCTCCCTGTTTTATTTTGCGGCTACAAACTAACAGGGCTACTGATGTTAAAGCAGAAGGTATCCAGAGGTGACTCCATCAAGTTTTCTGGACTATTAACTGATGAAGATAAGAAGCTGGTCCAGCTAAAATGTGTTCCACTGTATAGTGTAATTCCAGATGAATTACTGCATTAGTCCATAGCAACAAAATAAATAGGAGGCCAGTGGCACACTGAAGACTCACATTTATTCTACCAAGTGCTTTCATAAGTCAGCGCTCAGAATGCCATTGGACTTCTGTTTTATTGTCTGCTGTATAGCTCCATTATTATCTGGCACTGCTACCTCCCCCTGTTTTGTTTCATGCAACCAGTGATGCAACCATCTCCCCAAATGAGTTTAGGGCTACGTTTTTATCTAATTGATTAAATATCCAGCATCATAGTACCAGTGTTTGAGTCTAGATTGCTTGGGGAGTGTTCTGCAAGCTTTCCTATTCACTTGGGAGTAGACCTGGTATGTAATTTCTTTTCTAAAAGCAATATATTGATTTCCTTTTTTTTTTGCAGTTTTCATCAGTGAAAACCCATCAGAAATACTCAAATTTACTCCATTATTGGAAGCAACTTGCAAGGGATCGCTATGGAACCAGACCACCTAGTTTTCAAATGAGAAAACTTTTTCTTTAAAATGAGCTTGTTCTCTTCCCTTTAAAGAAACACAAAAGATATGCAAACTGTTATCAGTTAACTAAGTTCTGAAATCCATAGTGGTGAGGAGACACAAGGACAAAACCACAGCAGTCAATTTGTCACTGAGCCTTACTCCTGAATACCACCAGAGGTCAGTGTGGCTCAAAGTAAAAGGCAAAGACAGCCATGAAAGTGCCTCAGTGAGGAGGAAATAAGGCATTCTTCTAGCTTGGTAATTAAGAGGCTCTGTCCTAAATGAATACATCCCATTAAAATGAAAGATAATTCTTAAAATTATAAAATGGATTCTGTAATACATTCTTCAATCAACTTTCTAAAAAGTCATAAAGATATCAGACAGCATGGGTTTGACCCAATGCCCCCTCCCATCCATTCGAGGAAGTACATTATGCTAATAAAAGGGATTAATTTTCATAAAACAGGCATTTTGCTTTTGAAGGTTGATTTTTTTTTTTTGGAGAAATCTTTGTAGAATACTGCAGGCCGATGTGGCTCTTCTCATTTCCTTTCATCTGCCTACCTCTGAAGAGGGACAAGAATGAACACAAAGCACCCTATCAAGTATGGCCATTGAGAAATCAAGATGTGGGGACTTGTATAAGCAATGAAGCAATTTTTTTGTGAAAACACCCCCATGTGGTCAGTGAAGATAAAAATCACATCATAATTCAAGATAAATCTTGGCCCATTCCAAAGAACTCTTCATCACTGAAGAAAGACCATGATGGCTTTTTCATGGAATAAGTGATTCTAATAAATGCTCTTACGTGAGGGACAAACTATTTCTTTTTTTTCTCATGGAAAGATGTACCAGATGAAGAACTTGGGATTTAGCTCAGGGACCTCCAGAAGGAAGTTGTCAGATTTTCCCTCCGATGCCCATTTGGATCATATGCAAGGTCTACATTTCTTTATGGACCTTGCCTTCTCCCCCATCAACTCTGTGTATTTAAGTGTATAAATGAGGTAGAGAAGCAATTCTCTGTACTGAAGAAATTATTTTATGTGATGGCACTCCATTCATCCAGATGTAATAAAGCACGATCATGGTAGTTGAAATGGTTTATCAGCGGCTATGTTTTTTATGTGACATATTACTGTTTATGTATTTTCATAGAAAGTTCTCAATGAGACAGCCAGTACATCATATACACTACAGCAAGCTGCTTAGGACCAGTGCACCCCAAATGGCAGCCATGTGGGCACCACTTCTTGTGATGTAAACCTGTTTGTGTGCAGCAGCTTCACAAACAGATTAGGAAGCTTCCCCCCCCCCCATGGCAATGCAAAGTTTCAGCCTAGTGTTCAGTAACTAGGTAGGCACAGATGCTACAAGATGGTACATGGTTCCCCCCACAATGAACATGCACCAGCTGGTGGCCATGAGAGGAATTCCATTTCTAAATGCTAATACGGGGGAGAACACCGTGAAGCATGCAAGCAGATGGGAGCCAGTGGGATTTCACCTCGGTATAAACAGAATGGGTGACTTCTTGAAGACTGACAGTGCAATCCTATGCAGAGCTACTCGAGTCTAAGCCCACTGATTTCAGTGGGCTTAGATAGTAACTGTACTTCTGACTGCCAGTTTAAGAGGTGACGACAGAAGAAAGTCCGGGATACCTGAAGTCAACCAGTTGCAGGCCTTAGGACCAGAGATGCGAGAGAAGGACAGAATAGCAGAGGATCTTTAAAATAAATAGATAAGCACCAGGTCAAGAGAGTTAAGTGCCAGCTGCTCACCCACAAGGCAGGAAATGCTATCCTAAAATAATTATAGGACCTAAATAATAAAAAAAACATTCAGATAGTTTGACGACTCCTTTGGAAACAGGCTAAGAAAGGGTTATTATTATAAACTTTACAGATACGTAATTTATTTTACAAAAACCTGTATAGTACTGCACTGAGATGACATTTGCACAGTATTTAGATATTTATATATGGAATTAAGCTCTCTTGACAAGAGATTGTTTTATGCTTGAAGTAGATCAGATTTCAGTGCTCAGAGTGAACTACAGATTAGATATTAATGGATTTCAATTACAAGTTCATTATCAGTCCTCATTAAATATACATGAATGTGTGTGTGTGTATGTGTGTGCGTGTGCATAAGAGACAGAGAGATCTTTTAAAGATCAAATACAGCCAATAATAAAGCAGATAGGGTTTTTTTTGTCCTTGCAATGACACAAGCTATGAAACTATTTTAGTGTAAGGCAGTGTAACGCCTCGAGGAAATGGAGCAAAAATATATCAGACCAATCATCATCTTTGAATACAAACATCCTGTATATGCAAGGACTTCTTAAGAACTGCCTGCTGAGAACCCTAGGGCATCCAAACTTGCCTAAAGCATGGCAAAGAGGCATTCATTCAGGAGATCTTGGATCTGATCTCAAGGGTATTACTTGAGTTAGCCCCAATTGTTCACACCAATCTATTCCTGTAATGCAGAAGGGAACACAAATCCAATTTGCTCCAAATGTACAGATAAGTGCATGAGGGTTTCCCATCTGTTTTCTCAGCTCAAACACTCACAAACTAAGACTTCACAGCTCTTCCTCATTTAAGATCAACCAAACAAGACTAGAGGCAGTCATTAGCCTAGCTGTTATAGTAACTCTGTAAGTGAGAGAGACCTCTCAGCCTGAGAATAAGAGGGGGGGGAGAAAAAAGACTTATTTTGCTATTCTGTTCATTCTCTCTAGCTGCCAGTCCAGGAGTCTTGTTGAGGAGATAGCAGGAATTCACTCAGTGTTTGAAACGGAACAGTTTTCTGAAGCCAGACTGTCCCAAGGTAGATCAGTGCAGGGCTGGGTCAAAGCCTGCAAGTTCCACGAGGAATTCTGAATCCACAAAAGAGAGTTTGTACTGCAAAAGACCATTGTTAGGTAGGGTGGTAAGACAATCTACCCTGTTAGAATCTAGAGCTAGTGCACGAGAGAACATCCAATAGTTGTGCAGAATACATTTGCTCTGCCTGAAAACAACCTTACAAAGAAGTTAAAAAAAATTACCAGCCCACAAAAAGAAATCCATTAGCCCAGCCACTTGTCCTTTTGTGCCAAATGGCAGCATGAGCAGGAAGCCGGCCAAACTGCTCACGAAAGAGAACTGTTGCTCATCCCGGGCAACTGGGCAGGACTGGCTAATTGCAAGACTGGCCTAACATACCACACCCAAAGCCTAGGCAAGAAATACGCACTGTTTTCCCTCGTTGCTTCTCCTATTGCACCTTCTGAGACAGGAAGCGGATTCAGCTCTCCCTGTGTGAAACCAGCTTACGGTTTCCACGACAAGTCATTCAGTAAATGCCACTTCTAAGGCAATGCTAAACCTTGACACATTTTGTTTTCCATACCTGGCCGTCCTCCACTCCTACCAAAGGGCGCGAGCAAGTGCATTTAAAAGTGATTGAAGCATTGGCGCTAAATGACAGCAACACACGAACACACCCCACCCCCACCCCCACCCCCTCTGCTCAGGGTGACCCTTCTGTCTCCAGGTCTGTGACGGTGCCTCAGAACTGTAATGGGCAGATCCATAGCAAGCCTGAAAAGAAGTTCCTGAGGAGCCACCCTCACCATATAGTCCTTAAGTCAAGCAAGAATGCAGTCAGGTACTTGGTCTTTTTTGTTTAAAGGTGTGTATCTTCTTCAAATGCATCACCCTCTTCACCTGCCCGCTTGTTAATGAGGACATCCCAGCTCTCAGGACCATTAATGGATGCCCCACCATTCACACTTGGCTTCTTCTCTTGCATTTCTGATTGGCTGTCACTGGCTACATCCAAAGTGGGATTGTCATGGCAGCCATTCTCAACAAAGCGTAGCTCCTCACCATGTGACTGGAAGAGAAGAAAAAGAAAAAGGAAGTAACAGAAGTCTGTCATTTGGGAAAGAAAGTCAATAGGAAGTATTCCCCAGCCTCAGTCTCTTGCAGAATACATATGCAAGAAAGACAAGGATGGGCTGTGGCTCAATGACAGAGCATCCACTTGGCATTCAGAAGGTCCCAGGCTCAATGTCTGGCATCTCCAGTTAAAAGGATCAGGCAGTAGGTGATATAAAAGACATCTACCCAAAAACCCAGAGAGCCGCTGCCAGTCAGAGTAGACAATACTGACCTTGATAGACCAAGGTACTGATCCAGTAGAAGGCAACCATTTATGTACACATAGGGACTCACCATGTTCTTCATCTTGGGCAAGCGCCTCTGCCAGCAGTTGTAGATAAGCCCCATGATAATGATGATGACACAGACTGAGCCAATAATGACCAACACCACAAAGAGCTTCCCGTAGTCACTATGTGTCTGGCTGGGACGTGACTGGCAACTTGTTGTGGTTGTATAGTTCTGGATTCCAATCTAAAAACAATCCATAAGAAGCGCAAGTGGTTGAGAGAATGGTAGTAGCCATTTGCAAACTGGTAGCCATTTGCAAACAAACAATGGCAAGCAGCAGAAACTCAGTGAAACCAATCAGGTTGAAGGCTGACGATTACCCTAAAATGTTATCATTCTGAGATTATTATTTGTTTTTTGGCTACAGACTATATCACAGGTAAAGCACTCTCTTTTACTTCTGTTAGAATATGCAGTTTTTCATTAAAGTTTTGGCAGATCTGTTAATTATGCAACTAAGGGTGCTCAACATAAAGGAGAAAGGGGTGCAATCCCAAGAATGCTTTCCTAAGAGTAATTCCAATTTAATTGCTTTCTAAAACTCTATGTTATATAGAGCATGAGAGGCAAGGTGCTGAATAAATTTTCTGCCAATTTACTAGTGCTTATTCCACATGCTAAAAAGAAGACGGGGAATGTGCCACACTCGACTCATCCCTACGCAGAGAGAGAGGGAGAGGGAGAGAACTCACGGAATTAAACAATCCTGATTTTTTTATTTTATTCACCACCACTGCCCTCCCTTTGTGACAGTTTAAGCCTGTACTCTCAGGGGGCAAAAGAACAAAGGAGGATCATGTCATTTGAAAGAAAGAGAAACATCAACTGTTTGCTAGTGAGCAAACATTCCAAACAGGCTAGGGATAGGAAGAGTCCTAGGATGTTGCCATCCATAGAGGGACATTCAAGAGAAGTTACAGGGGCTATGGACTAGGGAACTCAATGTCGATTGGAAATCTGCAGCCAGTGTTTCAGCGGTAAACCATTACTAGTAAATATAGAAGTAGTAAAGAGAGGCCCCGGTCACACAGAGAATTTCCCCCGCGAGAGGGACGGCTTGCCTGCGGATTAAACAGGCCAGATCATATCTCAACATCTGGGAAGCGTGGCGCTCCCATCTCCAACCCGTAGCTTCGGCCCGAAAAAGCAGAGTTAAAAGATACTGGGAACCCTGCAGTGTCTTCCGGAAAACGCGTGGTGCGTGCGGGCGTCTGATCGGGAAGTGCTGGTAGCCCATCGCAGCCAGCGCCCATCGCCATCCCACGCATGCGCACAAACGCGTTACTGCCATTTTGCCTCGCTTCGTGTGATCGGCTGCCAAAGGCCTGAGCACAGAGCCTCGGGGGACGGTCTGATCGCGCTACCGTGCGTCATTTTGCTCCGGCTCTAAAAGCCTCCCTTCCCCTGCGAATTATCCCGCTCGTGTGACCGGGGCCAGAGTATGTCTTCTCTTTTATCCCTCCCTCCCAGAGTCAATTGGTACTTAATTGTTTCTGTGTACTTCTTAATGTCCCTGAGCAGATTTTTTAACACTACTCAGGGTTAGAATTAACCAGTATTTGTGTTAGCTTTGATTTCCAGTTAAAAGCTAATCTGATTTACAAAATACATCTCATTGAGGGGGTGGCTTTTTTTAATCCTTTATCCTTTGGTACATCTTGAAACCCATTTTGCGCCCAGCATTGTCTAATCAAGTCAGCAACATGTCCTGTATTTCATTTTAATGTTCCACACACTTCAGACTACAGGCTTCCCTATCATGTCTTGAAATATTTATCTCCTTCCTTTTTTAAATAGTGAATCCCAATCTAAGGACAATTCCTGTGAACTGTGAAAGCCTGCTCATTTTTCTAATATTCTGGTTGGTCCTAATAAAACAATATCACACGACCTACGGTTTTTTATTTGTTCATCTGGAATTCCTGCAGATAGTGTTACATTGTTGTTACAATTATTTTGGAAAGTTAAAGGGATCTATTGGATATTAATTTGTGAGAAAGGTTACAAACTGTTTTCCCACAAGATCACAATATTTTGTAAACCATTTTTTCTCAGAGATTGTAGTTTTTGTTTAATTACAGATAGGAGAAAGCATATCGAGCCAGATTTTTTTAACTGCATGGCTATCTTTCCACAGAAAGACTCACTCACACTAACATACTACCCATGATATATAGACAAGATATCACATTGATGTCCCCAAACAGCCATTTGCAGCACTATTATGCAGCCGCTAAAATGTGCTTGTGGCATTCTTTCAGTGATCTTGCATAAATGCCCTGAGCCAATTTCCAAGCATTGCATGATCTAGATTTAAGAGCCACAGAACTTTATAATGACCCTTTAAAACACTGAATTGGACACAAGGCACTCCTAAGGGAACTGCAGGGTCATTTTTTCCCATTTGTTTCCTGGCAAGCACTTAGGGCACCTCAGAAATTGCTTGGGACAGTTCTGCTGATACAGCCTCTAAGCAAACACTGTGAACAGCAATGGTAAGAGGGTTCATCATGCCTTAAAGACTCCACAGGCAATACCTGCAGAAAGTTCTAACCAGTGTCACTACGACATGTGCATTTCTCTATTCTCATCAGTATGGACATGCAGGATTTCAAGGCACAACCAGTCTTGTGGGTTTTTTTAAAAAGGCCTTACAAAATCAGGAGACAACTTTTCAAATCAGCTTATGGAAAGTGGCATTTTGATGACTCAGCAGTTACTGGTTAAGAAAGAAGAGATTTCTGCAGCAAACTGCTGAGCCAGCTGTTTGCCTATTCTGGGCTCAACGCCCAGCTAGGTTGGGTTACTTCTTTTCCAAGTGGTCAATGGCACTGCACTATCTGCTCTGTATTTGAAGGTTCTTACCTCAGCTAAGTTTCTCCTCATGTCATCTAGTGCCAGGAGAACATCATTGGTTGGGATGACCCCTAGGAGAAGAAACACAGTGACAGAAAAATAGAAGTATTACTTCAAGGTGCTCTTCTTTAGGTTATGTACAAGTCTGGAGAAGCCTGTCTACACTGAAACAATATCTCCTTTGTGACAGTAGTGGCAGGCAATACCTATTGTTATTACTGGAAGTAGATCTGTTTTAGGATGCAAAAGCAAATTTAACAGCAGTTATGATGGGTATAAGCAAGGGCAGATAAAAGGATCTGACTAGATTTTTTTTCTTCCCATCACTGATATTTATTTTAAATATGATCAGAGGAATCCAGAATGTTTCACTAAGTGTTCCATCATCAAGTCCATGAATATATCTCAACCACAACCTGCTTTTTGGAGATTTTCAAAATACCCACGTATTCCAGCTGAATTGATGACCAGTGGACTACTTATCAGCTCAGTTTTCTTTTCATGTAAGAAAAATCTGTAATAGTTCCCTGATCATGAAATATCTAGAAACTGGTTGTCAACTTTCAGATAGCTTTCTACTTAAATTGGTGGGCTTCCAAGCCAGCTATGGGCACAGCAAGGCAGAATTTGAGCAACTAATAATGTTGTTCTCCAACTGTTTTTTTCCTTTCTTTCTTTCATACTATCAAATGCTAAAGAGGAAAGCCAGTGATATCATCACTTTCCAGGATGGAAATAACTTGTGTCCACAAGACAGGACCCAGAGCCCTTCTTCTGACAACTGACAAAATGACTGAAAATTGCTCCAGTTGCAGGTCCTGCTGGAGAACTCATCTAGGATCACTAGACACCCTGATCCCAATGTCCATGAATGGAAAAGCATACTGGTTCATACCAAAGGTGTAGAAAACCACCCTTTAAAGAACCACTTTACTGAAGAGGAAACATGACACACTTTTATGACGTTCTTTGCCTTTTGTACTCAAAGCCATTTTGTACTCAAGGCCTAAGGGCTTGTACTCAAAGAAGAAAAACAAACAAACGTATTAGTAAAACAAATGAGATTAGTAAAACAAATGTTCCAGCACTGTCCTCCAGACAATTAGTTTTTAAAAAGGAGGGGAAATTGGAACAGTAATGTGTTATCATAAGAACATAAGAACATAAGAGATGCCAATGTTGGATCAGGCCAAAGGCCCATCCAGTCCAACACTCTGTATCACACAGTGGCCAGAAATACCAGTGCCATCAGGAGGTCCACCAGTGGGGCCAGGACATTAGAAGCCCTCCCACTGTTGACCCCCCCAAGCACCAAGATGACAGAGCATCACTTGCCCCAGAGTCCCTATCTATACCTTGTGGCTAATAGCCACTGATGGACCTCTGCTCCATATGCTTATCTAATTCCACTTTGAAAATCCCTTTCCCAGCATGTGAACAGACATGCAGGCTTTTGAGAAGGGGGTTAACTAGCTAAGCCTTGTGCAAAATAGTGAGGGAGGGGATACAATCAGTCCCCCTCTTCTGCCTCTCCCAGGTAGACCACAGAAAGCACGTGTGAACTAGCCACACTAGGATGGGGGGGGAATAGAAAAGTTTAAACTTTACCTGCCTTTCACTGCTGATCTATTCAGATTAATAGCCAACCATTGCTTTATTTCAGTAAAAAAATTCAGAAGACTCTGAATATGGCTTGTCCTCTAGTTTGGCTCTTAATCTCCATGATATTCTCCCTCACTCAGGCTAGAATTACATGTTATCACTGCCACACAACTACCACCAAAGCAGCAGCTCCTTCCCACAAAAAAAAACTTTAGTAAAGCAAAAACTGTGGAAACGGCATCATTGCAATGCAAGTTCCCTCATTTCCACAAGTAGCAGCCACTGAAGAGTGGGTACAGAAGAGAGGCTCATAAGCTGCTACTTTCAGCTGTGTTCACACATCAGCTGTAAGATGAACTTCCAACCTGACCTCTCCCACTATCAGTCAAGAGCAGCCAGTCATCTTCTCCCTGCTGGGATCCTTGGTATGCCCACCAGGGATCTTTAGTGCATGGCCATTAGGGTCTTGCTTAAAATAAGGAATTTTTGGCAAGTCTCAAACCATAGAACTGGGTTTCAAGTGTTACACATAGATCATTTCCGGAGTGCCATTGCTCTCTGAAGGAGAAATAAATTTTTACAATCCAGGCAAGAAGAATTAGGAAATCTGGCTAGTGACATGAATGTTATGTGAACTGAAAGTTGCATTCTGACCCAGAGAAGGGAATAAGTAACAGACAGTTTAAGAAGAAAGCTATCTGAAAGCCCCAGAGACACTGCACAAACTCAAATGAGTACGAAGATGAGGGAGTAATGGGAAAGTATGAGGAGCAACCAAGGAAAACAAAGCTAACATAGAGCTTTGAAAACTAAAAGACAAGGTTCTAATACAATAGGACAGGAGGGCTCTGGCAAAAGTCCTCAAACAGGAGATATGTGGTCTTGAAAAAAAATCTATGAGGACAGTTGCCGGTGGAAACTGCCATCAAGTTGCAGTTGACATGGGCCCCCGTCACACGGGGGGGGGGAGACATGGCCAAAGCGTGGTTTTTTTGAGCCGCACCAAAAGAGACTCGCGGTGGCGGGATCAGACAGATTCCCCAAGCCGCCGCGCAGTCGCTCCCCGGCATGATCAGATGCCGGGGGGAAGCCACGGAACGGAGAGCAAGGCAGCTGGCTGTGCATGTGCCCGCATGCGCAGTTTGGCTGGGAGCCTCGGGCACGCCGGCGATCCCATGGCCGCCCTTGCTGCGGAGTTTCAGGTAGGTAGTACTCTTTTGTAGGTTGTTTTTTTGGTAAACATTTTATTTTTAGGATATATTCAACAAAGTCCAACATTTGTATTACAATTCTTATCCCTTTATATCCTATCCTTCTCCCTTTCCCCCCCTATGTATGGCTTCCCACAGTGCTACAACCTCCTGCATAATCCTTAGGTAACTCTTAAGTACTCCTCTTTATCTCTACATATTCAATAGGTAACTTGTTTTTTCACAATTTTCTATACTCAATAGTCATCAAAGCAAAATAAATTGTCTCTCACATCCCAATATTTTTCCAAGTATTCTTTTAAATCTTTCTAGTCTTCAAAAAAGTCTTCTGCTGCCATATTATTCAATTTCCTTGTCATCTTATCCATTTCAACCATAAAAAGTAGTTTTTTGATCCATTCTCCAATTCCAGGAACTTCCTCCTGTTTCCAACTTTGTGCATATGTCATTCTGGCAGTCACAATCATGTACCACATAAGCGTCCTTTTCGCCATGTTATTTTCTAGGGGTTTTTTTTTTGTTTTGTTTTTTTGATGCACGGTTTCGCCCGGAAAGGACGGATCAGGGACAGGTGCGCTCCGCTTCCCAGATGTTGCGGTGTGATCGCGCCTGTTTGATGCACCCCCGATCCGTCCCTCTTGCGGGGCAAAACCTCCCGTGTGACCCGGGCCATGGTGACCTCATAGGGTTTTTTAGGCAAAAGATGTTCAGAGGTGGTCTGCCACTGCCTGCCTCTGCATCACAACCCTGGACTTCCTTGGCTGTCTCCCATCCAAATACTAGCCAGGGCCAACCCTGCATAGCTTCCAAGATCTGATAAGAGTGGGCTAGCCTTGCACACGACAGCTCATACCTTGAATAAACCTTTGCTGGTCTTAAAGATGCCACTGGACTCTAACTTTGTTCTTCTGGGCTATCTAGGTCAGAGCATGAGGACGGTTACAATTCATTCATAGATCCGATTGCATTTATCAATTACGTGTGACAAAATAAGCAGCGGGATAGAAAGCCATGGAGGGGGTGATCTTCTCAGAGGAAATTTGGAGTACAAGATGCCCTTCAGAGCCCTTTCTAAAAAGAACCAACCCTCACTGCTTTTTCAAACACATTTACCGTGCTCTCCAGCCAAAGTCATTAGCAGGTGCTTGTCATTCTCATTGGGTTTGCTGAGAGAGATCCACCATTGGTTTTGCAAGCCATTTTCATATCTGGAGAAAGCCTCCTCCACCAGGGCCAGCAACTGTGGTCCCCTTTCCAGTCGAAACTCCTCCTGAAACAGGAACAGGCTTTTGAAAAGAGGGTAACAAGATACCATGAATTCAAGTACTGTCCCTGCAATATGCCTACTGGCAGAAGATACCAGTGGACACAGACTTTCAGGGGGGAAAGGGTCTTAAAGCTAGGCCTCTAGGGTACATTGAGAAGTTCGGTGCTGCTAAGTGGAAAGTGATACACATTGATACAAAAAATATGTAACTTTATATATATATGCTGATGGGGTCTGAACATGTTGAGACCAGGGCTCTAGTCGGGGGGGAGCTCTCAGGTACGGAGCTCCGGAAGAGAACCTCTAGGGGGCGGGGCGGTCACGTGGTGAAGCCCCGCCCCTTCTTTACCCCGCCCTCTGCTTCGATCCTCATTCCGTTTGGGAATGAGGATGAAGCAGGAGGGTAAGTAGCCGGGCCTTCTGACACACTTCCGGTGATGTCAGGGGGTGTGGCCTTCTGTCACTTCCGGTGATGTCAGGGGGCGTGGCATATGCAAATAAGTTATGCTAATGAGTTATGCTAATGAGCTCCGGCAGCTCTTTTTCTACAACAAGACCCCTGGTTGAGACTGAGAGGGAAGGAAATCTTGGGGTTGTGGTCGAAAGTTTTATGAAAATGTTGACTTCAGTGTGTCGCAGCAGTGAAAAAGGCAAGCTCTGTGCTGGGGGTTATTAGGAAAGAAATAGAAAATAAAATGGTCCATATTGTAATACTTTTGTATAAAGCTATGATGTGGCTCCATTTGGATACTTTGTGGAGTTCTGATCACTGTGTCTCAAAAAGGATATTGCAGAGCTGGAAAAAGCACAGAAGAGGGTAACAAAAATGATCAAGGGGTTGGAGCCCCTCTCTTATGAGGGGTGCCTAAAAATCCTGGGACTTCTCAGTGTAGAAAAGAGTTGGACCGTTGGTTTGGTCCAGCAGGGCTTTTCTTATATGTTTACAATGTTCACACCTCCCTATAAGAAGGACGGGTTAAAAATGATTAGATAACCCTAGAATCTGGTTATATAATTTGGGGTTTCTTCATGAAGAATCTGGATTGTCCAATTACAGAATATATGGATACTGAGATGGGAAAGTTACCCTAAAATTTAGAGGGAAAGCAATGGAACCTTCCTTTGAAGTTCCCTGAAATGTTGGATCAGGCCAAAGGCCCATCCAGTCCAACTGTTACTGGTGCATATACAGAAATCCAGAGAATGCTTGTGAAGATGTTTGATGGCTGAAACTAAATAAGTATTGGCCTGGCCAGAATGTGCCTGGATCCCACAAACACCACCACAGAGCTCTTTGCAAGAAGGAAGAGATACAACTAAGCAACACTTTAATAGGCACATAACCATAGCTGAAGGTGAGACACCTGCTCAGACTGCAGGTCAGACGGAGGCAGTCCCATCCCATTGATATGTTGTACATCACTTGGCAGTTCTTCTCCCACTTTTCCACTTCTGCCTTTCTATTCTTGTTCACAGTTGCCGTGCCAACCCAAAGGCCACCCAGATTATGAATACATGCTAGCTCTGGTGGTTGCCATAGCAACTTCAAGCACTCAGGGCAAGCACAGGCCTAATCGGAAAAGGCAAGGAGGAGTCAGGCTCGAGTCATAAAGGCCTATCCCCACCATGTCTGGCTAGGCAAAGGGCATGGGTACAGGCTGATGAAAACTTATGCTGCCACATCAAGGCACTCTGACAGAAGGGGAGTGTGGAGAGGATGTGGGTGTAATGCTTCCCTCCCTGAGGATACAAGCCTGGGACCACACAGTTAGAACTGTGGCCTAAACTTTTTGTCTACACACAATCAACCAAAATACGACACAAACAATTTTAGGAGCATCACAGCTTACAAGGGAGTGAGAATTTGTTCCCATTGCGAATTCTGAGTTGTACCGTATCAATGACCAATATGAAGGACAGGAAAGAATACCTAGTACAGAGTAGCAGGAAAATATTAGGGAATTCTGACAAAACATAAAAGGTGCATTGCCAGGGGAGATGAAATAGGTCCAGAATTTTTTTTAAAAAGGGTCTGTGCTAGGTCCAGATGTCCGCTGTGTATTTTTAGAATTATGCAGTTTGACTGTGTTGTCTTCAAAACAAGGTTTTAAAGGACTTCAACAAGGTTTTAAAGGACTGGTTTATCTAATGGTCCATCAAAAGTTCTTAAGGTGAATGGGGACCTTTAACAGGAAAAAGACTTTGGATCATCAATTAACTGCAGCTTTACAGGATTGACGGAGGAGTAATGGATTAAAGGACTGTGTCCGGTTAACAGGCATGAGATAGTAAACAAGATAACTGGGAAACAAAAGAGGCACTTAAGGAAGATTTAATGGCAGCAGGCTGGCACTCTGAAATGATGACATTGGGAAAACACCCACCTTCAGTTCAAGCATCATCACTGAGAGATGCAAAGGAAGTATGCTAAACAACAGCATTGTAGCTACCAGTAAAACCCCCCAAAATGCTATACCTTTATCTCATCAAGCTTTGTTAGGCCATTACTACAACCAACAAAGCAGGCTGGGTTTTTCCCTTACGAAAGAAACTGTCTATCTTTCTATCTAGTCTATTTTAGCTGATCAGAATGCCTGCAGCAGTTCTGTTTTTATTATAGCTAAAGTACTCATCACTGTCCAATTGCTTTACGTTAATAATACAGCTCTTACAGCCAATTTGGCTCTGAACAGTGTCACACTAAGACTAAAAAAGGGGGGGGAAACCAATTTTATTTAATACATGTGTCTATATAATATAATATATAATATAAAATTTAATGATTTCTAATCCTAATCGACTGAGAGAAGAACTTGGCAACTGCCAATGTAATATTAAATTCCACCCCTGCAAAAAGAAACCTCAAATTATTCAATTCACACCTAGAGTCCTGGATAGAAGGTTTTATCCAACCACCTCTTGCCTCGTTGAGCAAATCACAGTCAAACAGACAACGCTGAAGGGTGTCTATTTGGCCAGAACCCCACTGGCCCAGTCGCTCAGAGGAAGGCACCTTATTTAAGTGTCCCACTGCCCAACTGCTTTAACACGTGTAGATCTATCTATTCCCAGCTAAATAAAACCTTGCAAAATAGACAGAGTCCTAAAGCAACATCTTTCTAGATAATCACCCCAAAAGAGAAAGCAACCCAATATCTGGAAAATTTGTTCCGTGTCTAGGGTCACCAATGGACCATGGGGAAAATGGCTTGTCCACTGTTTTCCTTTTCTGGCCTGTTGCCAGAATGAAATGGAAATGAATGTTCCTCCACTCTAATCTTTTTAAATACTTGCCCACAAACAAGGGCCGTGTAACTCAAATCTGTGGAAGAGCCATTTTATATTTTCATTACTTAGCTAGCAGTCCCAGTAGAGTTACATCTATCTAAGCCTGTGGATGTCAGCTGTTTAAGGCTTTTTCTTCACACCCCCAAACATGCTGCAAGTGAGCCAGTGAATTTAATCAAGGATCTGACTCACTATAATCAAGCATGGCTAGCAATGCAGTCCCAGGGCCCTAGGTTGTACAGCTCTGGTCATGGCTATCTAATGTAACTTATGGAAGCACCAGGGTATTATTTTATACTATCTCGTGTGACATCACTGTAATTGCTTAGAAAGGCCAGCCACAGGGTTGCTTCTCATGTTACTTACCAGACACACAGGGTACACGTTCTCAAGTCTCAGCTATGTGATGTGAAAAATAACAAGACTCACACATCCAGAGAAGCTTTCAAAAACCCATTTCAGAGATCCCCAGAGCAGTATGTTTGCTATTTCCTCATGGCTGGCTTCCATGCTGCTTTAGTAACATTTAAAAGAATGAATTATCTAGCGTTGACAAGATCAAGATTTTTTAAAACATCTTCATACAAGTTGATTGCTTTTCATCTATGCCTCCTTAATTTTAGCTTTAAGGATGTGGGGGGGGGAGAGAATAAAATGCACTAAATTATAGAAATAAAAAGCCACTCACACACTCAATGTTATCAGACATGTTCAGGATGATGTAATTTTTGCCTGCCAGGTTGCTCCAGTCTTTACAGGTCACCTGGAAAGAAACAAACAAAAACAAAAACTGCCCCTGAGTTTATTTGAAAATGATTTTGAAAGAAGTACAACTCTGTCACTTACCAACTTTGAATCAAGTCAGTCTGCTGGTCTTTCTAGCCCCGTGTGTCTACTCTGATTGGTAGCACTCTCTTGCTGACACCATGAGAAGAGCAGCTTCAGACATTAATAATATGTAAGAAGACAGGAAGTAAAACCCACTCACACTTCCTATATTTGTGCATATTATTAATGCTCAAAGCTGTTCCAAGGAGACACGCATTTAAAATTATATTGAAAAGAAATCTCCTTCCCAAATATCCTTTCCTTAATTGGGGGTGGGGGACAACAACAAAAAATTCGGATTAATTTTTTCCACCTCCAAGTGAATGTTCTGAAATAAAGCCTCTTTGTAAAGAGCCAAAATGAGCCCTGGTGTAGTACAGTGACCAAAGAATGAACCAGGAAATCCCTGATTCAAATCTCATCTCCACCATGAACTCATTTGGTGGCCTTAGACTAGCTCTCCTCTTGGCCTCAATGCCACTCTCCAAATCCAGAGTACTTTACAGGGTTCTTGTAGAGATTAGAAGATAAAGTATGTGAAGTGCTCTGAACTCATGAAAGCATGATACAAATGCTGTGAAGTGTCATTATTATCCTCTTTTGATGTCCCAATAAAATATAACAGAGGGATAAGAAAGCAAAGTTTTTCTTGCTTCTCAGTTATCATAATGACATGCTCTAGTTGGTAGGTGGAATAATCTCTTTAGGAGGGAATACCATATAGTTTTTGTTGCACATTCTATCCTTTGTCTACTTTACTGAATACAGTAAGATGACGAGGCATTTTATGCTAATCACCAGGAGACTATTTGGACACAGTTAAGTCTGCATTTTAATTCTCCAGATGGAACAAAATGCTAAGATTCCAAGGATGTTCAAAGACATGTCTGCTTGGAGTGAATGGATAATCACAAAGCCCACATTCTCATCACACAGCACTAAATGTTCTTATGCATGTCCATCATATAAAAGGCAAGCAGGCCACCTTGCTCCAGTATGGGCAATTACTTATCCATGGTTTCCCAAACAGGACTGAGCTAAGAGAGACGTACATAGTTAACCCCCGGTGTCAGACAAGGATTACAGACATCTTAAATAATATAGCAACAGAGATTCCACAGAGGAGCCAAGAGCCACTTTCATAACACTTTTAGACTTTATAGCTGTATCTGAAATATGTCTCTGCAGACTTTCATTAGGAAAGCTGGTAATTTATTTTGAGAGTATGTATGTTATTTCTGTCTCTTCCTTTCACTCCCTGCTGTCTTCTCAGGTTCAAATCTGCCCTTGTGGAACCCCGAACAGGCAGCAAACTTTCTGAATTCAAACAACAGATTCTGTAAGTCAGGAAAATTGAAAAAAGAAGCTAAATGTTTATGGCTCAAATGGGCCATATCTAGGATCCTGCTCCCGGCAAATAGTGTAAATTAATCTCAGTTTAAATCAGTCGGGGAGAAATATTGGTGGATCTGTGTGAACAGGAATTTCTCACTCAGTCAAAATGCATTGGTTTTGAACTAGCATATGAGAAATAACTTTCAACAGGACAGAGGAAGTTTAAAACAATACTAGAAACACACAGGCTCTTCATTTTAACAGAAGAAGCATGCAGAATTACATCACAATCTGAGCTATGGTTGCCAGCCTCCAGGTGGGGCCTGGAGATCCCCTTGGAATTACAACTGATCTCCAGACAACAGAGATTAATTCCTCTGGAGAAAATGGCTGCTTTGGAGGGTGGACCAGATGGCATTATACCTTGTCGAGGTCCCTCCGTTCACCAAACCTACCTTCTTGACACCAACAAACCTTCAGGGATTTCCCAACCTAAAATTTATAAACCCAATCTGAACACAGTTCACAATTCTGGCTAATATTTATGAAACCACCATATTGGGCATCTTCACAAAAATATTTCATGCAGGTCTCTAGTAGATCTGTTACCTATATTTTAGCTTTGCCTTGAGCTTGTGCCAAGAGTGCAAGGTATGAATGTGACCAATATGTGTCTTTAAAGAACTATGGCTCACCTGAAACAATTTCCTTGAAACTGACCATAGGTTCAAGCTTGGCATAAAAAGTCTGCTAAAATCTATTTTCTTAATTTTTACTTCAGAAAAAAGTATGTTTACCCAGGCATAACAATAACTAAGATTGAGAAGTATGGTTGAGTTGCCTCAACAAGCAGGAAATTTAAAAACATAAAATGACAACAGTTCTGTTTCGGGGGGGGGGGGGGACATTCCCTGCAAACCTAAATAAATTTAGTGCAAACCTAAATAAATTTACACTGCTTAGGGCTGCACAGTTACTCACCACCACTAGCTGCTAGGTTTTGGCTGAAGTGGCAAGACGTATTTCAAAGACAAAACCTGAAAACCTCCTCTTCCTCATTAACTCTTGCGAAATGTAAAGTCCTCAGATCAGGATTTCAACATGAAAATAAAATCCCAGACTCAGCACTGTTTCTGCACAACAAAAGGATACCCCAAGACAGTACCCTGGTGGATGTTCTATCCCTGCCCTTTCTATTATACTTTTTAGATCAGGGGTGTCGTCGAACTGATTTGTTATGAGGGCCAGATCTGACATAAATGAAACCTTGTCGGGCCGGGCCATGTGTGTCAATAAATGTAGTGTCAGGTAGCGGAGATATAAACTTTATAAAGGACATAGACAAACACTATTAAAGATTTTTTAAAAAACTTAAAATAAACCATGCTTAAAATATTAGCACTCTTGCAATATTTTGTTTATTTAACAGTCTCTGATAACTGACACCTCTTGCTATGAATTATTACATCAAAATCTGGAGACAATGTGCTGTAGCAATCTTGAGTATGCTGTTCAGGTGTTGTTCTGGTGTGTAGCTGTAATTTGCAAACCTACTTTTGATTTATTGACATTCATTACAGAAATCTCATGGTCAATGCTCTGCGCCTAAGACCGAAGGGAAAACATGAAATGGTTGGGCACTGCGAGCTTTTGTACATAAGTTGCTTCGTGTGCTGGTGAAGAACACGTGAAGGCACCATGACAGACTGAGGGCTATGTGTTTGTCTACAAAACTATAGTCTTCCCCAGAGAAATAACTACAATTCCTATGAGGCAGTGCAAGGATAGAGAGACAGCAATGTATAGTGGTCATTATCAGTCTAGTATCTGGGAAGTCTAAATTCACAATCCCCAGCCTACAAAGGAAATGTGCTGGGTGAACTTGGTCTGGACACACACTAATCCACCTCACTGGCTTGTTGTTATTCCTCATCTAAATAGTTCACATTGCTTCATACTGAGAAAGACTGTATCATGAGGGCTTGAATACAGCAAAAAAGAGGAGGGAAACCCAGGAGAGCCCTGGCATAAGGAGCCCCACAAAACACACACACTTTCTCTCTCTCTCTCTCTCTCTCTCTCTCTCTCTCTCTCTCTGTAGTAAGGCAAAAAGCTCATACCTTGAATAAAATTTTGTTGGTCTTAAAGGTGCTTTGTATCTCTCCTGAGCGACTGAGGGAACTGGGCAAAGTAAGCACTTATTCTTTCCCTCATTCCCCAGGGGGAGAGAAGGGGGAGGAGCCCCAGCCAATGGAGGGAAGAGAGAGTTGGCTAAGTGGATAATGTGCGGACTCTAATCTGGGAGAACCGGGTTTGATTCCCCACTCCTCCACTTGCAGCTGCTGGATGACCTTGGGCAAGACATAGTTCTGACAATAGCTGTCCTTAAAAGGCAGTTTTTGAAAGAGCTCTCTCAGCCCCACCTACCTCACAGGGTGACTGCTGTGGGGAGGGGAAGGGAAAGGAGTTTGTAAGCCAGTCTGAGACTCCGAGTGAAGGCCAGGGTATAAATCCAATCTCTTCGTCTTCTCTTCTTCTTCTGTGCGATCGAGAGAGCCTAGCAAAGCAAGGTCTTACTTTTTCCCTCCCTCCAAAGGAGGGGGGAGGAGCCTCAGCCAATGGAGAGAAGAAAGGCTTTGCTCTGTAGCTCCTGTGTGATTTAGAGAGCCTGGCAAAGCAACCTGTGACACAGAAGGAAGCAGGAGAGTGGGAGAAGGAAGCAGATGACAGCCAGTTGCTCACAGGCTGGAAATGAGCCCTGTGGGGGCCGGACCCGGCCCACCGGCTGCATGTTTGACACCCCTGGTTTATAACCCCTTCCTCTAAATTCCTGGCATATGATAGTAGCATCATGGCTGCTCACCATGTGATGCAGGTCTTCCATCAGGGAAGAACGTCCGAATATTATGGCAAGGAGTAGGATGGAGAATTTGCCATGGCAGTAATGTTTACAGCTTTGGAACTGTACAAACTACTTTTCCTAGATGTGTAGTTAATGGGACTCCATGAAATCACCACAAGCCCTACTAAAATATCCCCTTTTCTAGTTACAGAAAAAGCAATTAACACCTCTAGAGCTTCTATGATTTTATCAAGCATAAAAACTTTAAATAACTTTTATAGTTCAGGCATGTTAATTTGTGCTAGTAAAAAAAAATTGGATTTTGTCCCTAAGAGCTCTTGAAATTCTCCTTTGCAAATCCTAAAAATACATCTAAGAAAAAACTGGATTTTTAAAAAGTTACTCCCTCTATTGTGCTTAGAACATTGCTGATGTTTTATTGTTTACTTTGCTTTGTTTCTGAATTCGAATATCATAGTACTGACAGTAAATATAATTTAGTGTCTTGAACCTCAGCATCAAAGTATAATTATAGCTGTGTGACATCTCTTATTCATGCCTGTTATGACTAATAGAACACTGATTGACTAAAAAAAAAAAAAAAAAAAGGTGTATGAATAGTATTCCAGCATATAGGAAGTATAACATAATTTTCTAGGATTTGTTACCTCCTCCAAGCCTTTGAAATAGGGCTAAGTTATAGTTATAAACACCACTCCCATATTTGACCCTTATATCACTACCTGCGGCAAACTCCAGGGCACTCCAGTAGACAACACTGCCATGTGGACATCTTCAGTCTGTGGTACAAAACTCTGTTCCGCAGTAGCCGTTGCTGTGACTGGCTGCTTTGTGCTGTTCCAGGCAGTGGTAGGGGTAGGAGCCGGCTTATCAGTCCAGTCGACCGAAGAGCTTGGGCTTGATGGGTTGCCGGGAGTCCTGGACACAGTCTCCGTTGCTTGGAAGCCATCCCCATGAGATGCTGTTAGCAGAAGGTCTTCATTCGTCTGCTCCATTTCAGCTGTTTCTGTGGACTCCATGGATGCTCTCCCTTCTGTGGAATCTGCTTGGCCCAGCCCAGCTCCTGCTGTGGGCTCGGGCCCTTCCCCTCTTGTTGTGGCCTCCACTTCTTGCACATCAGCTTTCACTGTAGCTGCCGTTGCTATAGCCTCAGCTAGTTCCCTTCCTGCTCCTACAATGGCCACTGTACTTTCTGAAGTGCTCTTGAAAGGGACCTCAGAGACGCCCTGTGGTCCTTCAGGAGTGGCTGACAAAATGGAGGACAGAGGCAAGAGACTGGGCCCCATGCTGCTCCCTAAGTCAAAGCCCGAGGAAGCATGCTCAGGGACAGACTCTTCCTCTTGTCTCTCTAGCGCAGCCTCAGTCACTGCACTCCGTCTGCTGGTGGCTGTGGACAAAAGGATGGAGTACAAGGAGTCCTGGCCAGTCGTTTCAGGGAAAATGACTTTTGGTCTTTGGCTGCTCTGTGGTGCTCCCTTTGACTGGTTTATAGGGAGAAGCCCTTCCTCTTCCTCAAGGGTACTGGTGGAAGGTGTTTCAGAATCAGGCTCAGCGGCATCACTCGGCTGATGAACAGCAGGCACTTCCCACTGGTTTTTAGTCTGTGTCACATCTCCTTTAGGCAAGGCCTTCTGGGAGGCAAGTGGGACATTGTAATCTGAAAAGAAGCAGAAGAGGCTGTGAATAAACAATCAGGACTTGGAAATGGGACCTGATACCCCTTGAATCTTCTTTCACATCTACCTCTAAGAGATGCTAGATGGATATCTTTTTATTAGGAGCAGAGTATTACAATTGGTCTGTCATCCCTATGCACTTCAAATTCTCCTGTTCTGTCAAAGGATTTCACCAATTCTTCCTTTTGGTTCCTTCTGTCCAAACTTTTATAAGCAGCTTTAACTTTGTCCAAATCTTTCCTCAAAGCCCATTTTCCCTGCAAGGCTATAAACGTCTAAAAACAGTATGTGCCCAAACAAGCAGAGCGAATTTTCAACCATCCTCTGCCTACATTACATATACTCATTTTCTTGCCCTTCACAAGACCAACACGTAACACAAAAAAAAATCTGTTTATGACATAAAATTTATATGCACTGCATCATCTGAAACTGAATTCCTGGTAGGTATTGATGTTTACCAGTCTTGGAATCTACACATGGTGGGCACTGGTTCCAGGTAGGAGTTTCTCTTTATTCTACATTCGGGCCAGCCCCAACTTTCAAGTATCTCACGGCCTGCTCTGGAATTCTGAAGGCTGCAGTGTGTCCAAGGCGGTTTAGGGCCCCGGCTTCCTCCTGGCCTCCACAGCCATCTCCTGTCCCAATGGAGGCTGCGATGGCACAGCTGGGGCTAGGGAAGAGTGGGAGCAGGCATCTACACACACAAACTGGGGGAAGAAGCGCCAATGACCAGCTGGTCCATGCCTGGAAAGACACTGCCAGCGAAGGTCAGGGAGACAGCCACCCTGGTCCCAGTGTGGCCCAGCAACCTGCTCTGCAACCCAACTGTGGGGATCATATCATTGGCTGGGGCCAGCCTGAGAGACTCTGCACAGGCCAAGAGTGCTGGCTAGCCCAGCCAGGAAAGCACAGGGGGGGGGGGTGCTGCAGTTGATGCCACACCCCCAGCAGTGGCCAGAGTCAGAGAAACACCACAGGGGCTGGCCCAACCAGGGAAGAGGCGGGACGCATAGGAAAGGCCCTGCTTCCACCAGTTTCTACCTAAGTGAGCAGTTGTGGCTGGGTAAAGGGGGGTGGTCAAGAACCCACCTCTATAGAGGATTGGGTCCATGGTGATTGGACGGGGGGGAGGGCCACAACCCTCTAAATGGCAAGCTTCCCCAAAGGCTGGGGAGGAAGAGGGCTAGAGTGCTCTCTGCTAAAGGCACAGGGGGTCCAGGGTGCCTACAACCCCCTCCTTGACCCATTCTGAGGCCTGAGAAGCCTCCCGGGGCAAGGCAACATGACAGTGGAGGACCAACAAGGGGGGCCATGAGTGAGGAGCGTCACATAGCTTTTAAGATAATTTGTATATTAGGATAAATTGTTCTGATTATTATAGTCATTTCCCCCCCATATTCATTCTTTGAGTCCTGGTTCACTAACACACCACAGGTTGGCCTAAATAGGTTTCAAAGTCTGCCTTCTCCTCTCTGTCCAATCACAATCTGCAGGGGCATGCTTGAGGGGGGAGGTTCGGTGTTGTGGGGAGAGAGGAGTTGCACTCATTCATAGGGTTCCTATTTGCCCACTTAATGGAAGGAGACCTCCAGGCAATTTCAGCCCTTCGGGCAAAGGGAGGGCACGATTATTTTGGAAAGAAAAATTAAAAAGAAAAATAAGGCCTTGTATACAGACCAGAAGTTCTGACCGTAGAGTTCCTGACAATTCCTGGAGTACCCATTAGTTACAAGGGTAGCTCTAGCAATTGCCAGAAGCTCTATAATAATCATACTATAGAGTTTCTGAAGATTGCTAGAGCTATCCTTGTTACTTCCATGTAGCTCTAGGAATTGTCAGGAACTCTGTGGTCAGAACTTCTGGTAAGTAGCCAAGGCCTTATTTTTATTTTTTATTTTTCTCCCAGGACACTGCCCCGCCACCCTCCCATTCAGCATACCTGAGCCACAATCTACAACCTATAGTGAGTCCATTTACTCAGTAGATGCATGGGGAATGTCATCGGGAGCCATAAACTCAGGAGAAGCATGGACAGAATGCAGAATCCTTCCATGCATCTTTTCCTTGGAACTGCTTGCCCTACTGCAATTTTATACTAAAATCCCAAACAAGGAGTACAAGCTAGAGGATGCCCTTTTGACTGTATAATGTGTCCTTCATTCTGAGTAACACCCCCTACAGGCTCACTTGGAAGAGAATACCTTCCAAATGCATAGAAAAACCTCTGGGTTGGAAAGTGGACCGTGTTAAGCTCATAGGCAGACAGTGCAAGTGGTGTTCTTCCACACATACACCCCTTCCCATAAATCAGTGATACTGTCAAACAGCTGTGGGAGAGGAACAGTAGACAGCTGGATTTAGTTTTACCAGCTCTCCTCCCACCAACAACTGGTCATCAATATTACTGATTGTTTGAATCTGGGCCATGCTTGCACATGCCCCTGGATTGAAGTCATGATGCCCAATTCACATCACAGAAAATGGTCAAGAAGAATGGTGGGCTCTCTCCATGTGACTTCACTGACTATAGTCTCCCCCCTCCCCCTTTAACCTCACACGGTCTTTGTCATCAAGGAGATAACAGAAATGCCAGTTACTGATTACTTGTGTTCACAGGAATGTGTCTTTACACATCTTAGAAAAAGAAATTACATCCATTCTGTTAGCTCCTACTTACGAATTCCTGATATCTATCTGGAACCGGAGACATCCCCCCCCCCCTAGAACGTAGGCTCCATTCTAGCTAGCTAGCTATACATTTTTATTCTTCCCTTCCTCTATGGAATTTAGGGTGGCACACATGGTTCTCCCTGCCTTTTGTCCTCACAACAACCATCCTATGAGGTAGGCTAATTGGTGGATGGTTGTGCCACAACTTTCATGGCTAAGTGGGGATTTGCACCTGTGCCTCTCAGACCCTAGTCTGACACTGGCTGTCATACTCCACTGCATGGCCAAAGTATTTGTACTGTTCGCCATACTAACTTTAATATTTCATTATGCTTTAAGAGATACTCTTCGACTACCAGAATCTCATCTTCTTTCAACCTTATCTTGGTTGAAAATTGCTGCAACCAAAATGTACCATATAAACTTTCTTTCAACTTTCAGTTTTGCCACTCCTAGAATACAGCCCCCTACCTTGACTTGGTCAATCTAGCCACTTGGATCCATGCCACAGTAACACTAAGACGAGACTACTGTAATGCACTCTACATGGCTCTGCCTCTGAAGTTAACTCAGAGACTCCCGTTGGTGCAAAATCCTGCAGCTTGGTTATTACCACAAGCTAGGTGGTGCTCGCATATTAAACCCATTAAGCAGTCACTCCATCGGCTGCCCATCAGTCACCAGGTTTAATGCGAGGTACTGACAATCACATACAAAGCCCTGTATGGCCTTGAATTTCCATGCCTGCAGGACCGCCTCTCCTCTTATGTTCCACCATAACAGCTTTGCTCATATTTTCAGGGCCTTCTGCGGGTTCCACCCCGCAAAACAGCGAAGAACAATAATCGCCAATACATGTGCTTTCTCTGCTGTGGCCCCACTTTGCGGAATAGCCTGCCCGAGAAGGTCAGGAGGGCTCCCACATTTCTGTCATTCCACAACTGATGTAAAATGGAGTTGTTCAGGAGGGCTTTTCTATAAAGGCTATACTATAACAGAATGGTTCAGAAAGTCACTTTATAAAGGAAAAGGAACTGCAGACTATACCACCATAATACAGGACACACCTGTTTGCTGAACATACTACCTGTTGTTGCTGCACTGTTTTCTGCTGCTCTAATGCCATTTTTCTGTAATGTATCTGTACTCTGTATCATGTCTAATAAACTATGCTTATTCAGATTTCTGTAATCCTAGTCCTTGTCCCATGCTTATTAGATGTCTCTTCATATTAGTTGTGTTAACTCACCCTGTGTAATCCGCTTTGAGTCTCAGTGACTAGACTACGTGGAGTAGAAATTTAGTACATAAACAAACAAACAAACAAAACCTACATTTCAGAAGCATTCATTTTATCTCAGGCTGGGTACTGTTATCCTTATTTCTAGACTGTTCACATACTGTAATAAACACGTTACCCTTCCAAAGGTAATTCTTCTGCGTTCTCCCATGCATGAATTCATACAGCTCATTCTCAGTGCCTAAATTTTGTCCTTTGAACTGGCAAGCACACATACACTAGCCTTCTACCTGCTCCAATAATGCCTTGCTAGTTTTTGTTCCAAGGATCAAAATCTTAATCAGAACAACAGATACTCTCCCTGCCCAGAACACCAATTTTGTGCAGTAACTGTAGCCTGTAAACCTGCACCACAGCTCATGAATTCTAGACCAGTACAGACTACTTGTTCCTGCCCAGGCAAGGTGATGCAAGGTTTCATGTTTAGCAGGATGGCTTGCTGAAATAAAGAAGTGTTATCTGTGCCCAGAGGGAAGGAGAGAGCCTACTTTGGCAAATGCCAAGCAGGTTAAAGGGAAGGTGCAGGGCAACTATTTTGCTCATTTAACCATATTGGCTTTTTCATCTATCTGTCAGCTGTACTTTTGCATGTCCACTGAATGCAGCTAGCAAGGGAATAATGCTACCAATTGTATTTATGGTGCATACTGAAACAAGAATACTACATGCAGGTTGTATTTCTGTACCATTTGAATGTGCAAAGTGTTCTAGAATCCTTCTGTGAAATTGGTCATCAATATTTCCTGCCCTGATTTCCTACATAGGGACTAATTCCTCCTAGTAAAAAAATGCAAGATTTTAATAAACACAAAATTCTTCTTTAGATAAACATTTATATACTATTAGTGATCTGTTGCCCCCATCTGCAGATACCTAAATCCACAGACTGGGGGACTCTCCCAGGTTTGCAGAAAAATCAAAATTAAAAGATATAGAGTGGTTTAAATCCCCCCCCCCAAAAAAAAACATTTGTATTGTCTGTGTTTACTAGATCAGAATGGAGCCTGGCCTGGCAGGGGATGCCAGCAGCTGTTTTGTGTCCAGCCTCACCGTCACAGGATGGCAGTGGCGGAGGAAGTGGCTGGCAGCTACACCAAGCCTGGCTGTGGTGGAGGAAGATGCTGGCAGCTGCACTGGGCCTGCTGTGGCAGAGGATGATATTGGGCTCAATAATTGATGGTGGGGTCTGGAGCCGTGCCAGGCTTGGCGATGGGGGAGATATGACATTTCTCTCCACAAGTCTCATGGCACCCTCACTGACCAGTTAGAAGGGAATCAAGTTTGGGTAAGTGGCAGTGATGGGGGGAGGACTCCCCCTGCAAGAATCATGGGTACCTGCTTGTTGTTAATCTAAACTCCTGTCTATTATCATAATTATTTCTAACAGTAAACTCACTGCCTCCTGTTTAGAAGCAGCAAAACCAGATTACACTGAGATAAAACAGAGGTGTTTACATACTCAGGGACTCCCCAGGTATGCTGAAAAATATGACTGGAAATTAACCAAAAGAAAAGGAAGAAAAACTTCAAAAATGGCCTGAGGTGGCACTAGGCAAAGCCTGTAAACTGTGATGTAGAAGGAGTGCTAGGAGTGCTGACCCTCTTAGTGGGAGATACTCTAAATGACCAGCTGGTGGCAGTGTAGATACCGAGACAGAAGAACCCCTCTGAAAGTTGGGTGGGCTCGGGAGAATAGTGTGCCATCAGGCAGTGATCCAAGACAGCTGCTGAATGTCTCCACCACTCAGAGGGCCCAAAGTGGAAAAGGCTCCTCTGGCACAAAAGGATGGTTCTGCAACAGAAGCTACTGTAATCTTCTGAAAAGTCAAATTATATTGACTCTTTCTAAGCATCTTGACAGTCAGATGGAACCAACTCCATGCAGCTTATTTGTGCCAGACCCACACATTGTAACCAGCGGTTGGAGATAATGCCAATACAACCCATTCTTGACTACCTAGGCTTAAAAATACACTCACACCAGCTCATAGCCACAGAAAGGATGGGGCACTTCACAAGAGAAGCAATCTGGCTATACAGGATTTACGTGATTAAACTGAGGAAATCATATTAACTAGCAATTGAATTACCGTTAAGTGGAAGTCTTAATAAAATCTAGACTTCTCCTTGCTTTTCCATCAGGAAAAACACACACTTCAGTTACGGCTCGTCTCCAAAGTGGCCCACCAAGTACATAAAATAATGCAAGGGTTATCTTTTATCTGTCTTTAAAATACATGTAATTCTGGGATGGGATATAGTGGTTCTAGTATTTCATGGAGCAATGAGGAATACTGTTATTAGACTGAGGACCATTTCATAAATGATACTATTCTTACCTGGAAATAATCTCCGTGGGGGAGGGGATTTACAATACTTGTGAAATAGAGCAGACTTCTTTATCTTAAAGGAAATACATTAAATAAGAAGCCATGCTGTATTCTTGATTCATATACTTACAGAATAAACAATACTTGTGCTGGAAAACACAATTAATAATGCAAATAGCACAGATTTCTTCTTACACACGTCTCTATACTGGAAAAAAATACCATGTGTGAAGAAGCCTATGGCATGGGTGAGAGGGAGGAATTAAGAAAGCCGAATGCAATTAACAGAAGTTGAATTTGGCCGGGACATCAGCGCTCAACCCTCTAATCTTGTGTTACAGGATCACTATTAGTAGTGCATGACTGCCACTTCAGGTTTAGGACTTTTCCGAAAGAACCATCAACGTCACTAAGCAAGTGTCCCAAAAGGAACAGCAACATGTAGTCACCAAGGGGCTTTCACCTAGAAATAGCATCAAGTGCCACACTGGCAGGTGAAAAACTGTTCCAAGAAGGATCACTTAGTACATTTAAACCTAGTGATGACACACCAGCAGTAGCCAGACAAGGAATTGCTCAGCATTAAGCTCCTTATGTGCCGTCTTTACAAGATGTATCATTTCATTATTGCTTTGGCAGAAGAGGAGATTAAAAGAAGTAAATTAGTTCTCAGTCTGCATTCAGAAAAAAGATGCTTTTAGTGCAAATGACAGAGGAGGGAATGTTGAAGAATCAATGGAATAATGCTCATGAAAAGTAACACATGCCCCAGAGAAGTTTAGGAACTACTTTTGACAGTCCACATATGAATCTGTGTTTCTTTATTAGAAAAAAAGCTTTACTTTTTTTACCACTTAGGATATGGTCAAGTCAACTTAACCACGCCACTGGTTTCCACAAAACTATGGGAACCAATTGCACTTAGGAAATTGGAACAGGCTTTACCCACAACAAATTAATTATGTCTGTACAGTTATCAAGATGCTGATTTTAGATTAGGTCTAGTGCCACCACAAGGGGGGTAGTAACCAAAAGGGAGATGCTGTAACCACTTCAGAGAAATGGTTCTATCTGCGCAGTCTCTGTTTCTCTGTGTTCTCCTCCTTTCCCATCACCACCTGCAACTAATAAGGGACCATGTACATAAGCAAAGGGTTAACTTGTTCTAGAAGTCAAAATAATTCTCTCTAGAGAGATCTGTTGGTAGGTGGATGTAGCTTCACACTGAGGATCTATTTCAATGTTTTGCAAAATGAAAGGGCGATTTTCCAAGGGAAACAAATTACCAAAGAAAAACCAACCTTGTTTCTCATTCTTCATCAGCAAATGTTGCCTGGGCCAGGAGGCCGTTTGCCAACACACCTGTGCGATAAAATAGACCTGCGTGCCTGTTCCTTGTGCTGGTCATCACTCATCCTTTCCAAGATATCTAGGAGACAACTGCCTAGTGTATGCTTTGACTACTGGAAGAACTCATTTAAAAAGGCTGTTTTCATACTTCCTCTGTTTTCCTGTAATAAATATTAAATATAGAAAAGGGTGCTGCGTCTTTATATTTTACTACTATTAGGGGGGCTTAAAATTATTCTCATACCTTGGGGAAGTTTACTGTGGCAGATCTTGAGAACCCCTGCTTTAACTGAGGATTTCTTTCCCAAGTCATTCTGGTTAACTACTGTGCCAAAGGTATTGCTCTGTTCCTGTGCATGGGTTATGTTACTTGTTTCAGACATATGGACTGCATCATTAACGTGTCCTAAATGGTACAATCAGACATCCTTGACACAGGTGCTTGATTGCTGAATTGACAGAAAAGACTAATAACACATAGGGCTCTTACTTGGCACAGGACACCTCTGCTTTTGCTCTCTGCATGTGGTGGTAGAAACTGCCATCAAGTAATAGCTTCTAAGATCTCCGGAGAATGGGCTGCCTGATGTGGGTTAATCACCCAAGGGCTGGAAACCTGAAACTTTTAGGGCATTTAGAAATCTGCCTTAGGGAAAGGTATACACTATGTAACCTGCCCTTCATGATTCTGTAACACTGCCATCAGCAGAGGGAATGAAGTCTTGCCATTAGAGTGGGTCTCCTCCACCATACCGTACTTCCTGAAAGCATTCTCCCAGGGAAAGGGAGAAAAGAAAATATCTGTGCTACAAAAGGATACAGAGAGGTTTGTCAATGTCTGCTCCACCAAAAAAGTTTCCCACAGCACCTGGCCAAACTTGTCTGTCCAGGGTGAATAAAAACCACTTGGTTGGGGCCAATGATTCTCCTCTGCTAAAGGAAGAGTATTTCTCCAATGGAGATAAATATCTCATTTACTACAAAGCACGCATTGGAGTGGAGCCAATCCAGTTTTAAAAATAAAATAACTGATTCTGCAATCCTTAAATTTCCTATAGCTTTCGATGAAATATGTATTTAATAAACATATTAGTCTACACTCGTAAACTGTAAGGCTGAATCTATGACCTCCCTCATTCAAAACAATTAATTTTTTCCTATAAAAAGAACAATCTGAGTGCAAAAATGCAGGGAGGAGATCAAGCAGTATAAAAATGATCCGATAGGAATGTATTGCGTCTATTTGTATTGTGCAAATAAATAAGGCCAGTCAAACACTGAATCTGCTTCAACCAGCTTTGATTGGTTCACAAGCTGCTGCCCTTCCTCGAAAGGTGTGATCTAGCCACAGATATCCATGCTCTGATCACATCTAGACTGGACTACTGCAATATGTGGGCTGTCTTGGATGACTGCTTGGAATCTTCAGCCAGTTCAAAATGTGGCTACTAAGTTGCTAGCTGGTGTAAATTACAGGGACCTTATCTTGCTATCCTTAAAAGCTCTATATGGGATTCTGGCTCACTTCCAGGCATAATGTAAAATGCTGGTTATTACCTACAAAGATCTGCACAGT
The DNA here is from genome assembly GCF_001447785.1 of Gekko japonicus. Classification (NCBI taxonomy): domain Eukaryota; kingdom Metazoa; phylum Chordata; class Lepidosauria; order Squamata; family Gekkonidae; genus Gekko; species Gekko japonicus. Next base: position 1,760,418 of record NW_015175972.1, read on the forward strand.
CTGAGACCATGGTACCTGGAGGAGCGCCTCGTCCTGTATGAGCTTGCCTTTCAAATGAAGATCTTCATCAAAAGCCCTGCTTGGTGTGATCCACTTTAATAGGCTACGGAAACAATCTACTCAGAAATATGTCCCATATATTAATCAATGGGGCTCACTCCCTGGAAAGAGTCCTTAGGATTGCAACCCAATTTGGAAAGCAGCAGAGACAGAGATGTTTCTGTGGTAGCTCCCAAGCTCTGTAATTACCTCCTGTAGAAGCTTGCAAGTTTTGAAGAGCCAGACTCATGAAGCTGTTTCTGTTCTTCCATCCAGGGCTTTTAGACCCCCCCCCCCCCCATGGGGTTATTTATTTGTTTTATCAGATTGTCCTTCTTTGGTTCCATAATTCTTTCAATAGGCTTTTCTTGGTGTTATTTTAAATTGATTTACTGTGTTTTCCCCAGTCTTGCTTCTATTTTTATCCTTTTATCTTGTTTTACTGTGAGCTGCTTTCAGTTGCCAACTGCCTGGAAGGAAAAAATATGTTCTGTCCTTTCAATGGGGGCTTAATGGGATTTTATTTACCAGGTGACACATTATTTTCTTTCATCCCAGCATAAGCTCCAGCTGCCTATTTCCACACATTAAGCCTCTACTAAAGGAAGAGTTTTCTCCAGGCCTATGGCAACTCCAGGCATCACACAGAAGCAGGGTATAGATGTTTTAATACATACTCTCTATCAATCAGAACACATATTTCTTTTCCATTAATCAGGGCTCTTTTTGTAGCAGGAACTCCTTTGCATATTAGGCGACACATCTCTAATGAAGCCAATCCTACAAGAGCTTACAGAGCTCTTCTTACAGGGCTACTGTAAGCTCTTGGAGGATTGGCTACATTAGGGGTGTGTCACCTAATATGCAAAGGAGTTCCTGCTATAATACAAAACCACAGTTCTGCCCACTAAATAGCAGCCAAACTATAGTTCAGAGTTGCTTGACCTATCTGCTTGCTAATTAGTTCTTTACTCACCTGATGTTTCTGGTGGAGCAACAGTCATAACTATATTTGGTTAATTCAGACATCGCAGCACAAACCATGATTTGTAAATTCCTTCAGCCCACACTTTCCGATTCTGATTTGCCAGCTAATCACAACACATGGCTTCTCAGTTCAGACATAGTGCCAAGCCATAGTTACGCTTCTGTGCCCATGGTTTATTTTATTTATTTTTATTTCACAAAATTTATATCCCACCTTTTTGCCTTCACAAGGGCTTATTTGATTAATGAATTGATCCTTTAATTCAGTAGTGTACAGGTTATGAGCCAACATGAACAGAATCAGCATAAAGGTTCTATTCAGTTACAAAGAGGCTAGTTATTACAGCAACAAACGAGTATGCTTGCTTCTTTGGAAAAATATATAAATAAGAAACCTGGAAACTTGTTTTTCCAATCAGCCCTTTTCATGGTGATCCAAATTCTCCTGATTTAAACTGAACCTATCTAGGCCTAGAGCTCATTAGACTGTCCAGTGCTCCAAAGGGTGCCAACTTATAGGGATTTCAACATTCTGGCTATGCTTGTATCTTCATTGCACTTGTTACGGACCAACAAGAGAGATTTAGATTCATGTACATTTGGAACCTCCACAAAGGAAGGGGGGCTGTTAGGATTATCTGCCCCAGGAGGGCGATGGATCCAGAGGATTTCCTGGTATCTCTAGGGGATATTCAGGCAAGGTTGGTGCTCCTGTCAGTCCTGAGTGGACAAGCTGCTTAGAAGTGTGTGGTCACCCACATCTAGGCTTGACCCCTGCCCCTCATGGATAACAGTATCAAGCCAGGCTGGGTTGGTTGGTTGAGTCCAGGAGGTAATAAAGGAGGACACTGAAGGATGCAGTCCTGTCCATTTTGAAAGAGGCAGTTGTGAAGCCCCTCCTTTCAATGACATCCCTGGGTGTGAATAACTACCTCCTGGTGGCCAACATTCCATTCTTGGACAAGATGCTTAAGCGGGTTACATAGCTTCAAGTAGTCTTTGAGGAGATGCATTCAGAGCCATTTCAATCCAGATTCGGGTATGGATTTGGGATGGAAACGGAGCTAGTCACCCTGAACAATGATGTTCACTGAGAGAATGACAACGCATCCCTGATGATCTCCTGGAGATCTTGGCAGCCTTTGACCATCGTATCCTTCTGGAGGGTCTGGCCAGGCTGCGGTCACACACACTAAATAATCCAATTTCACTGCACTTTCCAACTGGATTTTACTGTATGAACTGGCAAAATCCAGTTGGAAAGAGCATTGAAAATGGATTATTTCATGTGTGTGACCACAGCCGGGCTGTGCCACAGGAGCAGTGGGTGCCATGCTTGCTTTGGGGTTTCTGCCCTTACTTGGCTGACTGATTCCAACCTCAAGCCTACCCAGGGAGGGGAACTCTAGCTGAGGAAGGGAAGACCAATCAGGGAGGCATGGCTCCCCTTCACTTCCCCAGCCACTTTGCTGGGAGCCGCACAATATGTGTAAAAGAGCCGCATGTGGCTCCCAAGCTGCAGTTTGACCACCCCTGGTATAGGGTGTCCAGGGGTCTGGAGTGAGATCACACCAGTATGAGGATGACACCCAGTTTCAGTGTAATCCTGAACAGCATTATATCCTTCTAAGCCCACTGACTTCAGTAGATTTAGCAGGGTACCTTCTTAGGACTACACAGTCAGTGCTGTAAGCCATTTAAAGCTCTTCACCCACTTTAATTCACGTTTAAACCTTTGAATTATGTGTTTTTGCTTTATGCACACATGTACACTTTGAGGGGAGCTGCGGTGGCTCAAGTGGTTAAGACGCTGAACTGCAGGCTGTGGAAGGTTGGTAGCTCAGCAGTTCGAGACCCGGGTGCCGCAAGACAGGGTGAGCTCCTGTCTCTAGTTCCAGCTCCTGCCAACCTAGCAGTTCGAAAGCAAGAAATTGCAAGTAGATAAATAGGTACCACTTCGGTGGGAAGGTAACAGCGTTCCGTGCGCCGTGGTGTTTAGTCATGCCGGCCACATGACCACGGAAACGACTTCGGACAGCGCTGGCTCTTCGGCTTTGAAACGGAGATGAGCACCGCAACCCTAGAGTCGGATTCGACTGGCTTTCGAGCAAGGGAACCTTTACCTTTACCTTTACACTTTGAGGATCTAATTTTTATTGCATACATTTTATTGCATATATTTTAATGAAGTTAAGCCAGCTGATATACTTTAATGACATTAAGTCAATCTGAGATCCTGTAAATGGACTATGAGGCCGAGTAAAATGTTAGAATAAAATAAACCGAAGTTTTGCTTTCATTGCCTGTTCCTCTCTTGAACCTGTGTGCCAGTGTGATGCAGCAGACAGAGTGCTAATTATGAATTATGAATATAAGAAATCAAGTCGAAATACTTTTATTGGCCTGAAGCCTCAGCCACCACGGCATATAGGTGATGCATGCAAACCTGTCATACACGCTGAAGAAAGCCCTTAATGAATGTCCAGTGTATTAATTTATCAGTTATGGTAAGATGACAGGAAGACAGATTCGAATTAAATTTTAAACAGAAATAAGTATTCAAACTATTGAATAATTTAATGTCATGTTAACCAAGGGATTAAAATACCACAAATATGTAGTATCTGGATGGATAACCATTTGGAATAATGTTAGTTCTGAAAATCTGCTCAATGCTTAACTATTTAATATTTAATGTAATCTGTACTGTAGTATTTTATACTGTTTTATTGTTTTATCTGGCGTTATGCCTCTGTAAGCCGCCCTGAGCCTGCGGGGAGGGCAGGATAGAAATTCAAATAAATAAATAAATAATAAATAGATAAAGTACAAGGACAGAATGTCAGTAACAATACATAAGTGTTGATGTATTTGCATACAAGTGGAAAGGGGATACACGTATGCAAGTGCTACTTATACTCACAACGTACGAGGCTCTTTGTGGTTTCCTACATGTACTTTTGTTAAAGGTGAAATATTACAATACTGAAAGACCTGCATATTTGTCTGAGACTCGTTGACAAATCTAACAGGGATGAACATTCCTTACACGCCTTGCTCCCGAGTGACAAGGTACACTTCAGGAAAAGCAATTCTCACTCATTTCAAGAGCGATTTTCTTGTAACTTGTTTGGGCTTAAGAGTGCAAAAGGCTGGGGATATAACGCAATACAAATTCAATAGCTTGTGGAAGTAAATTAAAAGTGTACAAGAATAATACATAAAGTCAGAAGGTTGGAAGGGATGTTGAAATCATCACACCCAATCCCCTTTTCTGAATCAAGAGTTTCTACACCTTAACCCAAGTAAGTCTAGCCCTTTATTAATTTTGAAGATGTATTTGTCTCATGCCAGCTTTTGATCTACTGATTACCATCTTGCCTGTGGCAGTGGAAGAATTTGATTCATCATGTCCAAAGCTATGGAATTCCCTCACCGGGGAGATTTGTCTGTTCCCCTCTATCACTGTTTTCCGCCAGCAGGTAAAGACTTCTCTGTTTTGTTTGTTGTTCCTTCATTAACCCTCCTTCCTGTTTAGGAGTTTTGTTTAATTATTGTTTTAACTGTTTTACATGCATGTAGTTTAAAAAGTTGTTTTAATTTTTTTAATTGTTCGCTACCTTGGGGGGGGGTCCTAAATCCAGTGGAAAAGTGGCACAAAAACGTTTCAAATAAAGGTAGAGGATTATAGTGCAATCCTAAATAAACCTAAACCCTTCTAAGCCCATTGAAATCAATGAGCTTAGAAAGGTGCAACACTGCTTAGGATTGCACTGATGTTTAGAGGTGAATTCAGTGCTCCAAATTAGTGATATCCAAAATTTAAAAACTGTTATGTATTGCATTGTATATAACTGCTATGTGAATGTAAATACTGATATGTGAATCGCCTGATTGAGATGCCATGTTGAGCTTCATCCTGGGCTAGGATCCTAATGTAACCAATAGGAGCCCTAGCCCAGAGAGTGTCTACCAATCACGCTGTAAAGCGGGACCGCTTGTGATTGGACTTTATATCTTCAACCTCATAGGTTGTTATTTGTACAGGGGGTGTGGCTACACTAGCCGGGAATGTTTAAATACAGAGCAGCCAGTATATGGCTGGTTGGAATGATGGGTTCTGGCTGGCGATCGTTGTACCGTGTTCGGAGAAGTAACAGAGCTGAAGAATAAACCGCATTCTTGCTGAATCACTCTCCGACTTCTTTGTTAAGCGCACGACTTAACAATTGGCGACGAAGGTGGGATACTAGTGCGGGTAGGCAGCCCCGCTAGAGCAGACCCCATGTCGGACAACGAGGAAATCGCCGAGGCCGGCCAGCCACAGGCTCCACCCGCTCTGGTGGCCCCGCCTGTGCGCATAACGATGGCCGCGAGCAGCCAGAAGTTCGAATGCTTCGACCCGACTACTGAAGACTGGGACTCTTACCTCACAAGGTTTGAGTTCCATCTGGAGGCGAATGACATCACGACGGAGGAGAAGAAGAGGGCGACTCTACTCAGCTCGTGTGGAAAGAGCGTTTTTGACATCGCCCGGTCACTGGTGGCACCAGATGACCTCAAAACCGTATCCTTTGAAAGCTTGACAGACAAGCTGAAATCACATTTCTCTCCACAGCCGTCGGAAATCGCCTGCAGGCACGCTTTTTACAAGCGGGGCCAGAACGCAAATGAGTCCATAGCTGAGTACGTTGCAGCTCTTCGCAAGGCAGCACGGCCTTGCAACTTCGCGAATGTGGAGGAGGCCCTCCGAGATCGCCTCGTTTGTGGTCTGAGAGACGAGCGACTGCAGCAACGCTTGTTCGCAAGAACTACACTAACGTGGGCCATCGCCTATGCCGAGGCTGTCGCCGCGGAAGCTGCTGACAGGTCAACCAGGGAAGTGAGACAACGGGTCGCCACAGCTGATCAACGCGTCCACCAGCAGAGGGCTAACGACGCAAGCAGCGACTCCGATGATGACGTCTGCAAAGTGAAGGCGGGAACGTCCAAGCGGACCCAACGGAAACCTGCCGAGTGTACAGCATGCGACGGTTGCGGCGGGAAACATCGGCGCGAGCGTTGCTGGGCGAGAGACCTAGACTGCCGGAAGTGCGGAAAGCGGGGGCATGTTGCCCGGGTATGCAGAGCCGCAAACAAGTCTTCACCAGCTTCATCTCCCCGCCGGCACCAACGTCCCCGAGCCGCACCGAAAGAAGACACCCGCCAGATGACAGGGAGCCTGTCGTCAGAAGCCACAGCCACCGTCCTAAGCACCGAGAGCCGACAAAAGATCCACGTCGTTCTCCATCTCGACGGCGCACCGTGTGAGATGGAAGTGGATTCCGGGTCGGCGGTAACCGTTTTGTCTACGCAGACGTGGCACAAGCTGTTCCCAACACGAAGTCGGCGGAGGTTGCGAGCTGCGGACATCCGATTGTCCGATTTTCAGGGAAATCGAATCCCTCTGGCGGGGAGGGATACGTTCACAGTTAATTTCAAAGGGAAAGGTGCTGTGCTTTCATGTTTGATCGCTGAGGGAAACCGTACCAACCTGCTCGGGTTGGACTGGTTTGAGCCTCTGGGTATTGCTGTTGTGGGAGTTAATAACGTTGTGGAAAATAAATGGGCTGTATTATATGCTGAATTTCCTGAAGTGTTTGGGGGCGGATTGGGAAAGTATAATGGTCCCCCAGTGTCTTTTGAGTTGGATCCTGCTATACGCCCTATACGCCTAAAATACAGGAAAGTGCCCATTCCGTTCAAGGCAAAGATCGAGGCTGAACTCGATAAGCTACTTGAACAAGGGGTGTTGGAACCAGTTCCTTGTAGTAAATGGGAAACCCCCATTGTTACTCCAATTAAACCCGATGGGTCAATACGAATTTGCGCTGACTACAAGTGCACGATTAACAAAGCCTTGCAGCAGCATTCGTACCCTGTACCAGTCATTAGCCACGTACTGGCATCACTGGGAGGAGGGAAGGTATTCGCCAAACTCGACCTGGCCCAAGCGTACCAACAACTCCCCGTGACCAAAGAGGCGGCTGACGCCCAGACCATCGTAACGCATAGGGGGGCGTTTAGAGTAAATCGACTCCAATTCGGAGTGAATGTTGCGCCGGGGATTTTTCAGAGCCTCATGGAGGGGTTGTTGAGGGGGGTGCCGGGCACGGTGCCCTATTTTGACGATGTCTTAATAGCGGGCAAATCTGATGACGAGCTGCTGTGCCGAGTGCGGGAGGTGCTCAAACGTTTTTCTGATGCGGGCCTGAAGGTAAAAAAGTCGAAGTGCCTGGTGGGAGTCCCGAGTGTGGAGTTCTTGGGGTTCCGGGTGGATGAGTTTGGGGTCCATCCTACTAACGATAAGGTCTCCGCAATCCAGAATGCCCCACGGCCACAAGGGAAGAAGGAGTTACAGTCCTTCCTAGGACTCCTTAATTTTTATCACGCCTTCTTGCCCCACAAGGCGTCGATTGCGGCCCCATTGCACAACCTGCTGCATAAAGACACAAAATGGAGGTGGGGTCCAGAGCATGAGCGGGCATTCGATGGGGTGAAAAAATTGTTGTCGTCTGATGCAGTGTTAACACATTATGATGAGGACAAACTGCTTGTGTTAGCTGCTGATGCGTCCCCATTTGGGGTGGGAGCTGTGCTGAGCCACGTAATGCCCGACGGGCGGGAAGCCCCTATCGCCTTTTATTCCAAGTCGCTAACAGCAGCGGAAAGAAACTACGCGCAGATTGACAAAGAGGCTTTGGCGCTAGTTTCCGCTGTTAAGAAGTTTCATGACTTTTTGTTTGGACGGAGATTCATACTGGTGACAGACCACAAGCCCCTGCTAGGGATTTTTGCCCAGGACCGGCAACTCCCTGATGTTATGTCCGCACGCATGTTGCGGTGGGCTTTGTTCCTCTCAGCCTACGAGTTCGACCTGGAGCACAGGCCGGGTAAGGCCATTGGACACGCTGATGCGCTCAGCCGCTGCCCTCTGCCCGGCCAGGACTTGGACCCTGCTCCTACTTGCTCCATTCTAGCTATCGAGGAACTGCCGGAGGCACCTGTGTCTGCTAAGGACATTGCTGCTGCGACAGCAAAAGACTCTGTGCTCAGTCGTGTTATTAACTGGGTGTGGAGGGGGTGGCCGGCAGGAACGTTGGAGCCGGAGTTCAAACCGTACAAAACGCGGGAAAGCGAAATGTCGGTATCAAAGGGCTGTTTGCTGTGGGGGAACAGAGTGATTGTACCGCAACGCTGGCGCGAAAAAGTGCTGAAATCACTACACGAGGGCCATCCCGGCATGGTGCATATGAAGGCTCTGGCCCGGGGATATGTATGGTGGCCTGGGATGGATGCTGACATTGAAGAGTGGGTACGGGGGTGTACGCCATGCCAGCAGGCGAGACCCGAACCGCCAACCGCCTTCCCACAGAAATGGGAATCGGCGGGAAAGCCTTGGTCGAGGCTGCACATAGATTTGGCGGGCCCAGTACAGGGTCAAATGTTTTTGATTGTGGTGGACTCTTTTTCGAAATGGTTGGAAGTGGCGCCAATGTCTACCACCACTTCCACTGCTGTTATAAATGTGTTGCGCCGCTTAATTGCCACGCATGGGTTGCCTGATGTCCTGGTAAGCGATAACGGCGCTCAGTTCGTGTCGCAAGAGTTTGCTCAATTCCTGGCTAACAATGGCATCAGGCAAATTACGTCTGCCCCGTTCCACCCAGCATCGAACGGGCAGGCAGAGCGAATGGTCCGCACGACCAAGGATGCGCTTGCCAAGCTAACATCCGGGGATTGGGGAGTGAAACTAGCGTCATTCCTTCTACGGCAACACGTAACGCCGTGCTCTGCCACAGGCCGCAGCCCGGCCGAACTATTGATGGGGCGACGCCTAGCGTCTTTGCTGGATAGGCTGCATCCAGACCTCAACGACTTGAGGCCCCAGCAGCAGAGTGTTCCCAATAAGGTCCGCACATACGAGTGCGGAGATACTGTGTTCGCCAAGAACTATGCTGGGGGACATTCGTGGCTTCCAGCCACTGTAACTGAGGTAGTGGGTTCCCGCATGTATGTAGTCCAGCTTGCGGACGGGCGCAAATGGAGGCGACATGTGGACCAGTTGAGGCAGCGGTGGGCGACTGGCCGCCCCACCTCGCAGCCAACTGAGCTACCTGACCCCGATGACCATCCCATACCTCTGCCGGAGGTGAGTACTGCCGAGCCTGCCGGGCCCAGTACTGTCCCTGAGGGAGGGCAGACCCCTACTCTTGGACCCGCTGCAAGGGATGGTAACGTACCTGACCCACTCGAGAATGAGTCAAGCCGAGTGCCCCCAATTCAAAGGTGCCCTGAACCTCCTACGCCACGGAGGTCTCAGCGAATTCGCAGAGTGCCCACCTATCTAAGCGAATATGACTGTACATAATGTTTTTGCTTAGGGGGGAGGGATTTGTTATGTATTGCATTGTATATAACTGCTATGTGAATGTAAATACTGATATGTGAATCGCCTGATTGAGATGCCATGTTGAGCTTCATCCTGGGCTAGGATCCTAATGTAACCAATTGGAGCCCTAGCCCAGAGAGTGTCTACCAATCACGCTGTAAAGCGGGACCGCTTGTGATTGGACTTTATATCTTCAACCTCATAGGTTGTTATTTGTACAGGGGGTGTGGCTACACTAGCCGGGAATGTTTAAATACAGAGCAGCCAGTATATGGCTGGTTGGAATGATGGGTTCTGGCTGGCGATCGTTGTACCGTGTTCGGAGAAGTAACAGAGCTGAAGAATAAACCGCATTCTTGCTGAATCACTCTCCGACTTCTTTGTTAAGCGCACGACTTAACAAAAACTCTGCCAGAAAGCTAGCGAGGTTTATTTCCCACAGCTATTCTTGAAAAACTGTTTGAGAGTTTGAAACCTTCAGATTTCTTACCTCATATTATCACAATAAGATCCAAGTACAAGGGAAAGAACGTAAATGGGAAAATGGAATAAGCAGGAAGGCAAACAAACATTCCATTCTGGCAAACAAACATTTTTGCAGAACAGCCAAATGCTTTTGTCCCCAGCATGTTGCTTTCTGATACAGGAGGGAGCTCAGAGTATTTTTGCTTCAGGTGTTTTAAATCTAAAACTAGATCTTCCTTATGGTGATAATCCATATAGCTGCTGTAACCTTTAAGAGAGTATATGAATGCAATGCCTGGAGACCAGCTTCATACAATCTAGGAAAGGTGCCTTGGTGCTGCGTAGGTGCCATGAACATATGGGCTGGGCTGCTCTACAGGGTAAGAACTTTTTAAATATTATGGAAGGCACATGCAGCACAAGCACAGGCAACCATTTTTGGGGTTCTCTGTGTAGGAAGCACCACATTTCATTTGGCCCTAAGGGGCCACATTCATATACCAGTGTTGTCTAAACAGTACTTTAAATGTCATAATAGGAAGTCTTCCTATCCAACCTGTACATGTACAAAATGAATAAAAGAGACAGGGAGTTATAACAAGCTTCACAAATGCCACATCCACAATGTGTTATCCTTTGCAATTATGCCACAAGTGTTCTCTCCTGCCCGCCTTAGCAGGCTAGTAGCAGGTTCCCAAGTTGCAGAGCTCAGATTACTGTATTTTTGGATGGTTTCACAAAACACCAAAGCATATTGTTTCCCTGGGGTTTCCAAATGAAACCTGGTCCTGTTATAAGAATCTGGCGTCTCCCAGCTCAGGAGTTCCTGTCAGGTTAAACCACAGGGCGCTCTCTTGTCTCTTATGGTCAACCTCTGACAAAAATGATCTTTTACTGCTGCCATCCAAAGCTGTCCAATAATTTGTCTCAAGTGGTTTCCGCTAAGAGACAGGCATCTGAAAGGAAGCTGGGATTCCCCTTCCGTAACTCACAGTTCTGTCGCAGAGACACAAACGTGCACTGTTTCTGCTATCCATGTCTAATACTGATGCAAAGAATAACAGGCATATGGGAAACATAACAGCTTACATTCCAGACTAGGAACCAAGCCCAGAAGGATTTAGCAGAGTTATTAAAGGAAAGGCAGACTCAGAAGAAACAGTGAAATCAAACAATATGCATAATGATAATATATATGTAAATAGCTGCTTCTTACAAAGGAGGATGATATGTTGGGGAGTTGTTTTTCCCACTACTATATCCTGATTTGGCTCCTAAGGATGAGCACATGAGAACTGGGAACAGAGGAATAAGACAGAGTTAGGAACTGAAAGACAGCTTTTTGTTGCAAACACCACTTTTATCCTAGCGTGGGAGCCATCATTTCAAACCAGTAGTCAGTAGGGACACACTGCTACAAGTAATATATCCTTCTAATTCTAGACTTTAGTCTGGCTGGGCAGGGATCCACGGAGAGAAAACAAGAAAAGCAAAGAGTGGCAGCAAAAGGAAAGAGAGGGAAATACAGGCAGCAGGGGAAGGGTAGTCAATAGGTCAACCTCACATTTCATTTAACATGCCATGCCTGGAAATCAGCCCAAGACTGTACAAGACAATCTTGTAAGCTTTAAAGTAAACCTGGCTATGCCCCCACTTTCTCTCTTATTTAGTAGGCATCTCAAAGGCATACTCTTAAAATCATACTCTGCAGTGGGGGATCATGGAAGATATTGACAAAGGGCCTACAAGAGTGGTGATGTGTCTATATGCACAGGGAGTCAAGAAAAGATGAGAAATTTCTGCTGAGTTCTGATGCAGCAGTAGGTTCCATTGATCTGTTTCTATAAGAATGTGGCAAGAGATGAATGGAAATTCAAAAGGTGGTTTGTACAATATGGTGGTTGCTATCCAGAAGGGGCATGGAATTTGCCCCCCTGAGAATTTCCAGTTCAAAAACTGGTCCCAGAGGCCCCATGAGCTGTTTTTGAACTATAACAACAACAACAATAATAGCAGCTTGAGGACTGGGGCAGGAGGGGCAATCTACCTAACTTGTGCATGGTGCTTACCCCAAATAAAGTTTCCTAATTTAAAAAGAAAGAAAGACAAACTTTTGTATCATATATCCTACTGCTTTTTGAACTGTGAAAATGAAATGCGGGGGGGGGATGCGTTGTTTGCATGCATGGAATATGGTCCCCTCTAGATGGTGGACACCAGCTTTACAGCTTCACCTTGCAAAATATGTATATGGCAAAATGTACTTTAGTTATTATATCATCAGTGAAATCTTAAGCACAATTACACTCTTCTAGGTCCATTGAAGAAAGATATAACTCTGCTTAGGATGGCACTGTCTATTTCTTTCTCCTGTGAAATGAAAGTTTTGGAGATTTGAAAAAAGAAGCTTAAAATTAGACCAGACAATTTTATCATCACTTATAACTTTGAAATACCAATACAGTGTTTATAACTGAATAGTTTTAAATTGTCTACTTAGTTTCATGAATATCAAAGCTACAGGACAGGGACACTGATTCTGTCCACCGTCTTTTCCAGAGGCGAAGGAGAGCAGCCACAGCAGCTTTATTTGCTGATGGCAAACCTCTAACCCGCGGCTCACCAACCATGGTGCCCACCATCACCTTTCCTGGCACCTGCCAAGTGCTTTTGGAAGGTGGGCAGGACCAGGTGGGGCTTTTGCCCAGCAGGGTTTCTGATAGACCACTGGAGATCTGAGTAGCTGTACAGCTTTTTTTTTATTGCTTTGGCAGCAGCTGCCACCATAGCGTTATGACCTTCACTGCATGACTGAAAGTAAGTTTTGTATAAGCAAGAAAATATTTTTAAACAATATGTTCATTTGAAAAGGTATCATGTTTAGTAGAGCTTCCGCATGACATCTTTAAGAGTTACTACCGTGTTTCCCCGAAAATAAGACACTGTCTTATATTTACCCGTAGTTTTTCTCAAGACTTATACCTTGCAAGGGCTTATACCACAAATGCATAGAAATCTTGCTAGGGTTTATTTTTCGGGTAGGTCTTATTTTCGGGGAAACAGGGTATTAGACTTACGCATAACCTCCTTCCCTGCCGTTTGTGGTTGGCTCTGCCTTCAGTGGCAGCCATTTTCTGGATGCACCCACCATTCTGTGTCAAAATTCCAAAGCTGCCTGAAGGCTCTAATCCCCTCTGGGGGCCCACCCCCATTTTCTCCATCTCAGCCAACTCTCTAAACTTATTTCCCTCTTAGGAAAATCCAAACTTGTACTCAAAGCCCACTGGAGATGCATCAGCCATTGAAGAGAGAGAGAGAAGGTGAAAATTAATCCCATGTTTTCTTAGCCAGAGACATATGAAATTGACAGAACGGCAGGTCTTTCAATGGAAACCATTCTAGGCAAAAAGGGGGTAAAATGGACTACCTGGTGTTGCTCCAGGATACAAGCTGGAATCGTTGAGGTCTCCACCCTCTTCCCAAAAGTACTGTGACTGAAGAATCTTGGAATCTTCATTTTCCTCACTGGCAAAGCCAGATCCAGGTGCAGCTTGGAGGGCACTGGGGACAAGGTCAGACTCAGGCGCCTTCAAGTTTGTCTGTTCACTGGATTCCAGAGACTCCATGTGGGACATTGACGTGAAGTCTACCAACGACGTGGAGCTCAGTCCCTCAGTGCCAAGATCTTCGGATAAAGCAAGGCAGATGCACAAAGAAGCTATAAACAACAAAGAAAGCCATATCAGTATTGTGGAACATTGATGCATAAAAGACTCATAAAGAAAGTAGTTGAAACAGCATTCAATAATGGCTGCAGGCTCCTTTGCCCTTAGGAGGCAATTATACTGGTTTAGGAATGACTATATTATCCACAGTGATCACAGTAGTGATGGATGTACTTATCTGGAGGAAGCATGTATTCACAGGTACAAAATGTAGTTTGTCCACTGCTGGAAAATGAGATATCGCTGCAACAGAACCACAGCCTGGAAGGAAGCCTTCTGAACTCTGCATAACACGTAGGTGACAGCATGCTTACTGCATTAAAATCAATTGTCTTAGTAAGGTCCTAAGCAGTCTTTAGAGAGCAGTTTTAAGTGCTGCGTTTGCATACATGAACAAACATTAATATGTCTCAATAACAAAACTTAGATCTTCCTAATTCCCAATTGGGCTTGAAAAATGAATAGCCCATTATTTATATTGATTTCATAGTGATATTGACAGAAAAAAATAGCTGCCTTGAATGTACAGAGGTCAAAGGTAGAGACCTGCCGGCCGTATAACAATCCTATAACTTATTTTCCCCTTTGGACACTAAACTGTGCTTTCTTGTCAGATGCTCCTGGGTTGTTAGACTGGACCAAAATACAGAGCTTTGCTATTGCCTGAAGTGCACGACTCTTCTTTAAAATACAGAGTGTGTGTTATGCGTCATCAAGTCACTTCTGACTTATGGAGACCCTATGAATTCATGACCTCACAAACCTCCTACTATTAACAGCCTTGTTCAGGTCTTGCAAACTGAAGGCCATGGTTTCCCTTATTGAGCCACTCCATCTGATGTTGGGCTTTCCTCTTTTCCTGCTACCTGTAACTTTCCCTAGCATCATTGTCTTTTCCAGTGAGTCCTGCCTTCTCAAAATGTGACCAAAGTACAATAGCCTCAGTTTAGTCATTTTAGCTTCTAGGGAGAGTTTGGGCTTGATTTGATCTACAACCCACTTATTTGTCTTTTTGATGGTCCATGGTATCCATAAAATACTCCTCCAACACCACATTTCAAATGAATAAAATTTCTTTCTGTCAGTTTTCTTCACTGCCCAATTTTCATGCCCACACAAGGTAGTAGGGAATAAAATTTAGAGAAGTGGTAAAATAGTAACTTGGAAAACTACAATCACATCAGGAACCCACACGTACATAGATGTAAAGATGGGTGAGCGGGAGCAACTCAGGTCAGAGTACCGTATATGCCCGTTGGCAATATTACAAGCGACATGGAAAGCGTTCTGAAAGTGGTCACTGCCATCCACACTGATCTTTAAATTGCAACATAACTCCATGCATAGGAAACTCAACAAAGAATTTACCCAATATTAAAACATTTCTGGAAAAGCATTACAGCGTCAATATTTTTGGAAACAAACAACAAAGGGGGTGCCTAATGCCTGGTCTGCAAGACTCTACCTCTGATTCACTTTATTTTTGGAAACTTTATTGCTCGGTGTTCTTCTGCACTCCTCCTTGCAGTTTCTTATCTGAGATCAATAAAACAAAATTAGCCACTCGGAGATCAGCTTGAGACAAAAGGCGAAGAGAGCAGAGACAGTAGAAACACGACAGAAGCTGGCAGCACTGAAGGGGGAAGCACTGCAGCATTAAGCAGCCAACCAAGACCTCTCTGGCCATCCCAAGGGATGGACAAAGTCACCAAGTGTTATTTGCACATGGCTGAGTCAGTCAGCCACTGAGGCCAAAACATCCCAAAATATGCCCCAGTATTAAGGATGCAGAATGCCTTTGCAGGTCAGATTATCTCCTGCTTGAGCACTCTCCTAGTTCAGTCTGCAAGGAAGCTGGGGGGAAAAACAGAACAGAACTTTGTCTAGGATTTTTCTGTTCTCACACCACAGCTGCCACCATGTTATTATTAGCATTACAACAGCAACAAGAGACACCCCCCCCCCAAAAAAACCTAGAGCTATAAAAACCATTGTGCTATAAACACATTTATACACATGCTCACATAGAAGCTACACCCAAACAAACAGCTTGGTCCTATTCATCCCCTTTAATCTAATGTACAGATTGCTACGAGCGATGGGATCTACTGTTTGTCTAGTAGAGCAAGGTTATCAGCCACCTACACAACTCACTTACGGTCTTTATGAAAGAACTGACCCCAATGGGCCTGAAATGCCATAGGGCAGGGTTTCCCAATGTGGTGCCCATGGGCACTGTGGCACCCAACTGCACTCCTCTTGGCACTAGGGATGACTGCCTCCGGGTGGGACCTCCCTGCAGCAGAAATCCTCTGTGAGATCCAGCACAGTACTTGTAATGCCTCAAGGAGGAAAGGAATGGGATGGATCTCACAGAAGATTTCTGAAGGGAGTGATTTCCCTCCATGGATTTCCCTTTATCACCTTTTCCTCATGCTGAAGCCCAAAATGTGCACACACACACACACACACACCCGCAGTGCTGCTGCTGGAGGACAGGGAACAGTTAGAACAGGGAAGAGCTGGAGGTAGAGGGAAGGAGTAACTGGCAAAAATTGCCTCTCCCCATAGATATCCTTCATGGGATCAGTATAAATCATGATGGTAACTGCAAACCGCTAGGAAAACGGCAGCAAGGTTTATTTCATACCTGTTTGTTAGGGAAGTCGTGTTCTATTTTCTACCAAGCTGAACCAGAGGAGCACTGATTGGACATTTCCTAGCCAACATCTATTTTTTATTTAAACCAGAGGTCCTCCGCTTTTATTGCAACCGGATTCCATTTTCATCCAAATTATGTACAGCTACATTTAGTCAAGTAAGAAAGAAGAGTGTTTGCAAACCTCCTGGCTGAAATCCTAGAAGCAGGGAGCCAGTTTGATGTAGTGGTTAAGTGCGCGGCCTCTAATCTGGGAGAACCAGGTTTGATTCCCCACTCCTCCACTTGCACCTGGCTGGATGACCTTGGGCAAGCCGTAGCTCTGATAAGAGCTGTTCTTGAAAAAGAGCAGTTTCTGTCAGAGCTCTCTCAGCCCCACCTACCTCACAGGGTGTCTGTTGTGGGGAGGGGAAGGGAAAGGAGTTTGTAAGCCGCTCTGAGACACCTTTGGGTAGTGAAGGGCGGGATATAAATCCAATCTCTTCTCTTCTTCTTCAATGGACAAACCTAATATGGTTTCACATTCCATTAATCAATATACTGGAGACAATGGTAAGCATCTCCCTCCAAAGACATACCTTTAAAGGTAAGATTAAAACAGTTATGGACTAGAACTTTTGAATTTCTCTTCCACTGAACCAGATATGTTGGCTCCAATTCAGACTTCCAGCTTTCCTTATTTCTCCTCTCTTCCTGGTGACTGATGTATAAACGCCTAAAATAGGGTTGCCAATTCCAGACTCGGAAATTTCTGGAGATTTAGGCTGCGATCTTACGTACAACTAGACCCGACATAGGCGCAAATGCCAGGCAGATATAAAAGGGAGTGATCAGACAACAACATAGTCGGCAACCCATTCTGCTCCACCGCAGAAGTGGAGTTAGAAGACACCGGGGAAACTTCAGTAGTAAACAGGTTGCAACGGGCCACGGATGGACTTTCCCCTGTCTGATCGCTCCAGCGTGCTCTCATGGCGTCGGGATGGTCTGATCAGGCCATCCCGACACTGTGCTGTTGTCCCCCCCCCTTCGCAGTATGCGCATCATTGCAAACGCCATGGCCCAAAGGGGGCCCTCAATGCAGAGGTGCAGTTCATTGATTCCTCGTTTAAGCGCATCGGAAACAAATGGCCCCAAAAAAAAAAACCCGACTCACCCGCAGTTGCATCTGATCACACACTGACGGACTGCGCCCGCAGCTTCAAAGGGAGGTGTGATCTCGCAACTGCGGGTCAAATTCCTCCAGAGGAAATAGTCTTGCTTCCCCCCCTCCCCCGTTTTATTTGGTGCGTGTGACCGCACCCTTAGGCATGGATCCTGGGGAGGCCAGAATTTGGGGAGGAAAGGGACCTCAGTGGGGGAGAATGCCATAGTCCACCCTCCAGAGCAGGCATTTTCTCCAGGGGAACTGAGCTCTGTGATCTGGGGATGAGCTGTAATTCTGGGAGATCTCAAAGGCCCCACATAGAGGTTGGCAACCCTAGCCTAAAACTTAACATACCTCAGTCACTGTTATTGAACACGGCCTTCAGGAGGGCTAATCCTATTAGTTGGGGGAGCTTCAGTTCCCAGCAGTTTGTTGACCATTACTTAACACTGAACTCTTAGTCTAAACCCATTAAAATGCATGATCCTTACTCGAAAATAAAAGCACACTATCTGAAATGCAAGAGTGAGTCATTGCAACAGCACTCTATAGAATCAGCATCTGTTCAGTTTGATATTCTCTTCCCTGTCTGAGTGTGAATTGACCTCTGGGTATGTCAAGAGCTCGTGGAAGACGAAGTGCAACTAAAAGTGAAATACTGTTTCAGAAAACCTGATTCTGCAAAATTGCTTAGATGGATGGATCAGGGGAGCCAATATCCCTGGATTCCAGATTCATTACTGATCCGTACAGCAAATTTCCTTTAGTGCAGATCAACTCAGTATTCAGTTGTCTCATTTTCAATTTGTCCTTACAAGAAATATAATGTTCTGTTACTAATAATTTATATAGCACTACTTCATATGCAAAAGATTAATTTGTAAAAATTGTGCATTACCATCTTCATTCTTCTTTCATTATTCCTGTATAACAAGTGAAGAACTGAGGCCAGGAGAGAGTGAAGTTGTTGACTGAACAGGAATGTGAACCAAGTTACCATGTCTGTGAATGTACAGTGCATATGAATAGATCTAGATGTGCATAGCTCATAGACAGTGTGATGCAGTGGTCAGAATGTCAGACTAAGATCAGGGAGAGGCAAGATCGGGGAGAGGCAACTCCAGGCCGGCGAACGGGGCCTTTATGCCCCGTCCGCCGGCTCCCCCCCCCGCGCCCACTCCAGGACGGTGAACGGGGCCTTCATGCCCCGTCCGCCGGCTCCCCCCCCTGCGCCCACTCCAGGACGGCGAACGGGGCCTTCATGCCCCATCTGCCGGCTTCCCCCCCTGCCCACTCCAGGCCGGCGAACGGGGCCTTCATGCCCCATCCGCCGGTCCCCC
>NW_015175972.1:1779796-1788528 GCF_001447785.1 Gekko japonicus
TAGGCCTGGCCTCTGGAGACCAGGTCTACCCAACCCCTTTCACTGTATTGGTAGACCTGGCCTCTGGAGACTAGGTCTACCCACCCCACTCCACTATGTGGGTAGACCTGGTCTCCGGAGACCAGGTCTACCAATACAGTAGAATGGAGTGTGTAGACCTGTTCTCCAGACGCCAGGTCTACCGATACACTGGAATGGGGTGGGTAGACCTGTTCTCCAGAAGCGTCTGGAGAACAAATCTACCTACCCCATTCCACTACGTTGGTAGACCTCGCCTCTTGACAGCTACCATGCTGCCTCCCCCCCACTTCACAGGCTTTTGGGGGGAGTGGGTGAGAGGTGAAGGCGCTAGACCGTCCACCTCGCCCACATTTTCGCCACAACCCCCCCTCGCTCTCTGTACATTTCTCCCTATGTCCTTTCATTCTTTCCCTCCCTCACTCTTTCTCCCTTCCTCCCCATTGCTTTGACTTCCTTCCCCCCAATTCCTCCCTCCCTCCATCTCTGTCTGTCTGTCTTTCTGACTTTCTGTCTCTGTCTCCCCCTCTCCTACCTTCCTCTCTGTCTCTCTCCCAAACCCCTCTGTCTGTCTGTCTGTCTGTCTGTCTGTCTCTCCATGGCCCACCTACCCATCCTACCTTTCTAGGGCTCGTTGTCTTCCTCCTCAACGGGCTTTACGGCTAGTATTCTATATTAGAGAAACTCACATGTCATTAAACATCCTAAAATATAGAGAAGTACAAAAATGTACCATAAAAATAACATAATGATGACTTAGGCTAGTTTCAAGGCATATGAAACAATCCAAAATGGCAGCTGACTGCATCCAGGCCAACCTGCCCCTCTGGAAGGAAACAAGATCCAGCCCAGCCCCACATCTCTCTTGTAAGCATCAGTTAAAATTAGTGATGAATATCTTAAATTACAAATGGCTCACAAAATTCCAAGCTCACTGCAAAAGATGGCTAGGTAGCCTGACGTAGTGGTTAAGAGTGTTGAATTTGGACCTAGAACTGGGTTTGAATCCTCCACTCTGCCATGGAAGACCACTGCATGATCCTGGGCCTGTCACATTTTATCCCAGCCTACCTAACAAGGTTGTTGACATGATAAACTGCTTTGGGTGCCAGTGGGTCAGAAAAGGAAGATAACAACAAAAACAAAAACAAAACCCAAGCCCATTCTTTATCAAGAGTCCTAAATTAGCCCACTTTTTGGTTTTATTTTTAAGAGCAAATGCCTTCAGCCCTAACCCTTTATTCCCTGTACGTTTGAATTTATTGTGGAAAAAACACAAAAGCCCTCCTGCCTGGTAGTAAAAATTTAAGAGTTTAATAAATTATTTCAATTGAAAAAGAAAATGCAGATTTGTATTTCCTACTTGCAGGAGTGCAACAGTGTGCCTCTATAATTTAAATGTAATGTAGAATTTTTAAAAAACCTCTGTTAATAGTTTCCTTCTTTATAATGACAATCAGAAGTAGATTACTAGGGAGCTTCTTGAGAGACAGATAAAAATTGTGAGTCAGGTAAATTCATATACTGAGTTTGTGATTTGTTAACTTTGACTCCATTGCTAGTTAGAATTCAGCATAAAGGAGGAGTGAATTCACAATTGTTTTTAAAACAAAACTTAAAATGTCCTACCTGGATAACAAGGTTAGACCTTCATGCCTCTCAAGGCCTGGGGCAGTTTGTGAATGACATTATGTGCAAGGGTTGGATAACTGCTCCTCTGTCAAGAAGCAAAGTCTATACAAATTTAAACTGAGAATATTTGCGTGGGTGGAGAGAGTAATGACAGGTAGACAAGAAATATGACACAGGGACTTCCAGTTGATGGCGGCGCGCTAGCAGACTCATCTCCCGGACCTCCCGGGGGTGAAGCTGCGCTCCAGCCGAAGGAGGGGGTGCGCAGGCTCGCTTACCCCCCCAGGGGCCCGGCAAAGGGACCCTGGCCATGGAACTTTTAAGAGGTTGCCTCTTCGAGGGCGAAATGCCAGAGAATTGAGGCGCCTCTTCGTTCCGACGGTTCTCCGTGCTGTGAGACCGAATGGACTTAGTGACGCTGACCGGGGCGTAGGAGATCAAGCGGCAGAAATGAAAGCTGAAAGCGAGGTTGAACAACCAATTATGAACATGAGTCAGCTTTGAAGCATTTATTAAAGGGAAAAAGATAGCTCCCCACCCCACCGAACGGGAAAAAGGCGAGCAGGGGAGGGACGCCTCCCATGCGCATGAACTTTTGAGTGATCGAGGGGGGGAGCGGAAGAAAACGCGAAGGAAACTGCCTAGAAGTACTTACCAAAGCGAATCTAAGCGGTCAAGCGCACATTCAGAGACTAAGGGGAACATAAAGATGGCGGGGAAGAAGGACAGAGAAAAACTTTTGAAAGCGAAAGGGTCTGAGAGCCCGAAACCGGAAGCTACCAGTGAGGTGGCCAAGTCTATAGCGGAATATATGCGCCCTCTACTGGAACAGCTGAATAACTTCAAGGAACAGATGTCTATAGTAACTCAAAGTATTACTGCACAACAAACCCAGATAAACAATATGATACAAATAATGAAGCAAGATACTGAGACGGTGAAGGAAGTGGCTGCAACTACCCAGAAGGTGAAGAAAAAAGTGCAAAAACTGGAAAGGAAACAAATCTCCATGGAAGATCAACTGTTGCAAGTGCAAATGGAAAAGGCCAACATGATTCTTCGCTTCCAGGGCATGCCAGAGAACAGGGGGGAGAATCTTAAAGAAGTGATGAGTGAATTACTGGCCCCAGTGACAGAAATGAAGGCAGAATGTTGCTGAGTGAGGTGGATGTGGTTTACAGATCATATTCAGGCTATATAAAGAAAAATAATCTGCCTGGGGAAATTGTCGTAAGATTCTCTAAGTGGCATATGAGGGATGCAATCCTGAAAGCGGTCGCTGGAATACCCCTGAAAGTGGGGGGAAATACCATCAGAACGCTAAAGGATATTCCATTTGAAGTAAGACAACGGAGAAAGAAATACAAAGAGCTTGTGCTTTTTCTTCAGACAAACTCAATTGGATATAAATGGCTATTTCCAGAAGACGTCACTTTCAAGATCAAGGATCAAAAAGAAAAGATTGACTCTGTTCTGAAAGCTCAAGAATTCCTAAGGGTTCAGCTGGGAAGACCAGAGGACGGGAAAAAAGAAGAGGACAGCAAGTCTAGTGGCGAGCTGGACTTGGGTTCTTCCGGAGAGGACTCTCTCATAGAGCAAGGGGCAGCTGCTCCAAAAAGTCCTTATAAGCTGTGGAAGAGACGGGGAAAGGAGACGTGAAGGCTGAAGGACTCTGAATTGTGCCTTTGAGAACTCTGAAATGGGATGATTGGGGGTACTGTTCCTAGACAGTTAAATTTAAGAGTTAAAGAAAAAGAAAGCAAATCTAAATGAAATGAAGATTTGTTGTAACTAAGCTAGTGAGGATCTCCTCTCTTGGGTTTTTAGTTAGTAGTGGGTTCTTTTGCTTTATCCTATATATGTAGTCCCCCCCTTCCCTTTTTTCTGTAGTAGTTTTGTAGTTTGATATATATAAAAAAAATCCCCTCCGGGGGCTCAAAAAAAAAAAATGACACAGCATGCTTCAGAGGTGAGCCAATCATGGAAATGGTAGAAGAAACGAATCACCATATGCCACAGACAGGATTAACGTTGAAAAATGGACCTTGCGTATATGTAATAGAGGTTTGCCAGCTCCCAAAATGGAGTTGTGCATCTTTAAAATGGAATCCACTAATGTCATTTTGGGCTGTTCATGGCCAGGATGGGCTTGGCTTATCACAAGGGGTCACCACGAAAAAGTGATATATGCAAGTGCTAAACTGCCTACCTATCTGTTTAAAAGTCATATCACGCCACAGCGAGGAGAAGCGAGGAATGAGAGAGGAGCCTGTGACAGGCCGCTAGTCAAGGCAGCTTTAGATTGTGGGAACCGCTCATAGAATTCAGCTGGCAAAAGTGGGTGCAGCCGAGGTCAGCCCCCCCTCCTCCCCCCCGGCTGTAAAATAAGCTACTGGGGAATAAAAAGGAAATCAAAATGCCAGCAATGAGAGCAAGAAGACTACACAGTAGGATTGTAGCATACTTTCTACCCAGGATGGCTGTCAAAGAAAGGGAGGCTTGTTCCTCAGGCTAACAGCTGTGAGGAGGTGGGGGAGGCTCATTCCCAAGGGACAGCAGATGTAGGGTGTCCCCCAAGCAGTGAAATAGGAAGAGAGTGAAGAACAGAACTCCTGGGAAACACTAGCTTGGCTGTGGAGCCAAAAGAAAGCCTGTCTGGAGGAACCACCTGTCAGGCAAAAGGACTGAACGAGACAGGGGGCTTAAGACTGGGGCCTTGCGAGGGGCTTCGGCTAGACCTCGGCAGAGGGTTGCCGAGAAGGAGGCCCGAGGACCTAGATGGTTATGTGGGGAACATAACTGCCTTGAAGAACAGTACAACGGCATGCCAGGTTTCAGTATAAAGGGCAACAGCAGGGATTGAACTAATGCTTAGCTCTCTGTGTTGCTTGCTGTGTTTGCAAAATTAGGGTTGCCCACTACATAATAAATGGAGCTGCGGTGGCTCAAGTGGGTAAGACGCTGAACTGCAGGCTGTGGAAGGTCAGTAGTTCAGCAGTTTGAGACCCGAGTGTGCCACATGACGGAGTGAGCTCCCGTCTCTAGTTCCAGCTCCTGCCAACCTAGCAGTTCGAAAGCAAAAAATTGCAAGTAGATAAATAGGTACCGCTTTGGTGGGAAGGGAACAGCGTTCCGTGCGCCTTGGTGTTTAGTCATGCCGGCCACATGACCACGGAAACGTCTTTGGACAGCGCTGGCTCTTCGGCTTTGAAACGGAGATGAGCACCGCAACCCTAGAGTCGGACTCGACTGGCTTTCGAGCAAGGGAACCTTTAGCTTTACCTTTTTACTACATAATAAACAGAGCTAAAATGAGAAATCCAAGCTAGGCCACCAAGAGAGAGGAATAGACCGGTATACAACCATTTGGCAACTCTGATACAAGGAGCACGCTTCATTGCGGAAGCAGCATAGTATAATAGTTGCAGTGACAGGCTAGGCCTGGAAGATCCGCATACGAATCCTTCCCAAACCTCACTGGGTGAACTTGGGCAAATCATTCATTTCCTTCTCAGCCTCACGGGGCTGTTGAGAGAATAATGGAGGGAAGAGAAAGGAACGCACACCTTCCTGAGCTCCTTGGCAGGAGGGTGGAATAAAAATTGTACATAATTAAGTAGAACGACATGAGTGTGACTGACTAAGCCCTAAGGCAGAAACCTATTAGCACTGAAAATACTGTCAGAGCAAAGTACCCCTAACAGAGTTCTTGGGAAGGGGGGGGGGAGAATAGGACTGGTGCGCACACCTCCCCTATAACTCAGCCCTCCTTTCTTCATCTCCCTAGACTAAAGTTGCCAACTCCAAATTGAGAAATTCCTGGAGATTTGGGAGTGCCTCTGGGGGAGGGTGGGGCTGGGAAAGTGAGGGCCCTCAGCGCAGTATAGGGCTGCCAGCTCTGGGTGGGGAAATACCTGGAACCTACGGAGGGACCTTAGAAGGGTATAATTCCACACAGTCCACCCTCCAAAGCACTGTCAAGGCCATCAATCAGGCCAATTATCATTTGTTCAAACAACAAACCTTGTCTATGCATGGTTCACAATGTATGTCACCTAAGAGATTGCAACCTCCATTAGAAATCTTCGTAGGAACCTAAGCGAAATATTTTCAAATCATTTTTCCATTTCATCTCCCAGCTTCCTCCTGAATCAAGTTCAGAATCATTTCTTTAATACAGTAGAAATTTCTTTCTGTCCCTCTTTTGTTCTTAAAGAGACCCCCCCCCCGCAAAAAAACCCTCTACTTACAGCTAATCTAGAAGAGATGGAAGGAGGACTTTCTCATGTCTTCTACATGCAAGTAGCCTTGTAGAAAACCAGTTCAGCAACGTAAGGGGAGAGCAGTGAAACCATCTCCCCTCCTATTTCACCAATCAAAACAGACTTTTCTAGGCTATTATTCCTGAACATAAATTAGACAGGAACATACTTAGCCCTTCCCAGGCATGCTTTGAACTTCATGGCAAACATGCTTGCCAAGAAATATACTTGTGTTCAACCACCACGTCCAGGGTTGCCAGCTCTGGGTTGGGAAATGCCTGGAGATTTGGGGGGTGGAGACTGGGGAGGGCAGGGTTTGGAGAGGGGAGGAACCCCAGCATAGTACAATGCCATGGAGTGAACCCTCCAAAGCAGCCATTTTCTCCAGGGGAACTGGGAGATCTCCAGGCCCCACCTAGAGACTGGCAACCCTAAATGGGAACTCAGTTTCTGATCTACTTGTCTCACTCTTACTGTTTGCTGCCTGACCTAAACAACAAGCTAGGCAGCTTCTGAGCTGTAGAGTCAACTTTGTAGAGAAGCTTTATTTCTCTTTATCTCGTGACTACTTTTATACCTGTGCAGAAATCAATCTCTCGCTCATTAACTACATTAACTACAACTACAACTCTCATGAGACTGTGTGGGCATGCATGCACAAACTTCTCTGAATTGGGACAGTTCAGCAGACATTAACATACACACTCGCAGGGCTATTTTTGGGCAGGAACACACAGGAATGGAGTTCTGGCTGGCTTCAGAGTTGGCCACGCCCACTACAGCCAAAACCTCTGTGTGTGTGGCTACAGAGGGGAAGGCCAGGAGAGTGACGACTCTTCCGGCAACTCCGAGTAGGGTGGGCTGGGGGGGCCCCTGGAAGGATCGGGGATGCATTTAAATGCCTCCCTGTGCCTTCCCTGGCCTTTCCAAGGGCCGACTTGCCCAGGCTCCCCACAGCTGCGGGGCGCCCGGGCAAGCCAAGGGAAGGCATGGGGTGTGACCTAATATGCTAATGAGCTGTCCTGTTAGGGGGTGTTGCCTATTATGCTAATGAGTTTCTGCTGTTGGGTGGGGCCTATTGTGTTAATGAGTTCCTACTGGGCTTTTTCTAAAAAAAAAAAAAAAAAAACCCTGCACACTCTGAGACAGGGTTGCCAATTCTGAGTTGGGAAATTCCTTAAGATTTGGGGGGGGGGGGAAACCTAGGAAGGGTGGTGTTTGGGGAGGGAACTCAGCAGGGATGTGATACTGTAGAGTCCACCCTCCAAGCTCCCATTTTTCTCCAGGAGAACTTATCTCTTTGATCTGAAGATCAGCTGTAATTCCGGGAGAACTCCTGCCCCCATCTGGAGCTTGGCAACCTTAACTCATGAGGTTACACAGAAACAGACCCCAAATCAGTAAGCATGGAATACAGGTCTTTAAACGCAATTCTTTCTTTTAATAATTTGATATTTATGTTGGCATTTATGCACATGTGCAAAGGCAACATTTCTATAATAAAAGATCTGTTTGAGTTGTTTGGACACCGCCCAAACAGCCAGTTGAATGTTCAGCTGCTGTGACTCTAACACGTTATCCTGATGCAAGCCAAACTGGCAAGTTAGTGAGTTCGTCTGGTGGGTCAGACCCCGTTTCTCCCTGCATTACAGCCTCACTCTGAAACTGGCATTCTGTAAGATTGCTATTTGCCTTTAAGAACTGCTGGGAAGATCAGATCACAGTCCTTGTACCATCTCAGTTAGGTGATGAGAGAATTCTTCCCTCCGACTATAACAAGAACTAGTGATATACTAGCACCATCTACGGAATATTAGGGAGACAGAAGGCTAGGAAATCTCATTTGGTCATGAGACAATGAGTAACAGGAGACAAGCTCCCTCCCAGATTTCACCAAGGATTACTGATGCTGGATAAATCATAACCACAAAGGACCAGTAACCAGGCACTATCAACCAAAATAAGCAATTTGAGCCCTGACCTGGATAGCCCAGACAAGTTCAATCTCATGAGATCTCAGAAGCTAAGCAGTGTCGACTCTGGCAAGTACTTGGATGGGAGACCTCTTTGCAATACCAGAGGTGGGAAGCGGGGGCAGTTTTTATTCAGCCACCTCTCTGAATATCCTAGTTACCAGAGGTCACTATGACTTCCAGGTGCATACACACTCACATGCACTGTAATGTATTCAGATGCTGCCCTGAATGCATGGGGACAAAGTGTGAATCGTCCCATAGAGAAGCTATGCTAAGCTTCAGACGTCGGCAGGGATTCGCGCCGAAAGTATTGTGTCCAATCACATTTGAACTGTCTGTGGTGGGAACGTTTGTGATTGGGCTATTATGCGAACAACCTGATAGGTTGGAATATGTATAGTAGGTGTGGCTACATTAGCCCGGAATGTTTAAATACCGAGCAGCTGAAATGGACAAGCTGTTCGGGCTATGAGGAGTTGTACCGTGTTAGAGAAGTTGATTATCGAGCTGAATAAACCTGAGTTTTGCTGAAATCACTCTCTGACTATTTTGTTAAGTACCGACTTAACAATTGGCGACGAGGATGGGATTCTAGAGCGGGTAGGCAGCCCCGCTGGTTCCAACCCTACGACGGACAACCACGAGCCGCAGCTCGTCGTGGCTGAGCAGCAACAGCGATTGCAGCTATGGCCAATAGCCCGAAGTTCGAGTCATTCGAACCAGCGACCGAGGACTGGGATGCTTACCTGTTGAGGTTCGGGTTCCACCTCGAAGCGAACGATATCACCACGGAGGAGAAGAAGCGAGCCACCCTCCTGAGCTCTTGTGGTAAGAGCGTGTTTGA
>NW_015175972.1:1790639-1805601 GCF_001447785.1 Gekko japonicus
TATGACTTGGAGCACCGGCCGGGCAAGGCCATCGGACATGCGGACGCTTTAAGTCGCTGCCCTCTGCCCGGCCAGGACTTGGACCCTGCGCCAACTACCTCTGTGTTGGCCATAGAGGAACTGCCCCAACCGCCAATAACCTCCAAGGACATTGCCGCTGCGTCGGCTAAAGACACTGTGAACTCCAGGGTTCTTAACTAGGTTTGGAGGGGGTGGCCGTTGGGAGCTGTGGAGCCGGAATTTCGAATGTTCAAAGCGCGCCAAAATGAGCTGTCAGTCTCTAAAGGTTGCTTACTGTGGGGGAACCGGGTGGTAGTACCCAGAGCACTACGACAAAAAGTGCTGAAATCACTGCATGAGGGCCATCCAGGAATGGTCCACATGAAGGCACTAGCCCGGGGGTATGTGTGGTGGCCCGGGCTGGATGCCGAAATCGAGGATTGGGTTCGAGTATGTGAGCCCTGTCAGCAGGCCAGGCCTGAACCGCCAACCACCACTCCGCAGCGTTGGGAGTCGGCGGGAAAACCGTGGTCGAGGCTCCACCTCGATTTTGCTTAGGGGGGAGGGATTTGTAATGTATTCAGATGCTGCCCTGAATGCATGGGGACAAAGTGTGAATCGTCCCATAGAGAAGCTATGCTAAGCTTCAGACGTCGGCAGGGATTCGCGCCGAAAGTATTGTGTCCAATCACATTTGAACTGTCTGTGGTGGGAACGTTTGTGATTGGGCTATTATGCGAACAACCTGATAGGTTGGAATATGTATAGTAGGTGTGGCTACATTAGCCCGGAATGTTTAAATACCGAGCAGCTGAAATGGACAAGCTGTTCGGGGTATGAGGAGTTGTACCGTGTTAGAGAAGTTGATTATCGAGCTGAATAAACCTGAGTTTTGCTGAAATCACTCTCTGACTATTTTGTTAAGTACCGACTTAACATGCACATATTAAAAAATATTTTTAAAAAGAGAGAGAAAATAAGTAATCCGAAAGCCAACGGTTGGACGGTCAGACCAGAATCTGGGAGACTTTGGTTCAAATTCCTCCCAACAATGATGTGGCAGTCGCTGAGTCATCTTGGGCCAATCACTCTCACCTAGCCTCAGAGGCTTGTTGTGAAGGCAAAATCAAGGAGGGGAGACTGATGTTGTAAGTTGCTTTAGGTCTCCATTGGGG
The DNA here is from genome assembly GCF_001447785.1 of Gekko japonicus. Classification (NCBI taxonomy): domain Eukaryota; kingdom Metazoa; phylum Chordata; class Lepidosauria; order Squamata; family Gekkonidae; genus Gekko; species Gekko japonicus. The sequence goes on from NW_015175972.1 coordinate 1,791,815, forward strand.
AAAGAAGTGGAGCAAAAATATCTAAATAATAGTAATAGTTTGAGTACTAGAACATTTTTGTAATTGTATGTTCTGTTACACCAACATCCCAAGCACTATGTGCTTTTAGAAGAAGAAGAAGAGATTGGATTTATATCCTGCCCTTCACTACCCAAGGGAATCTCAGAGCGGTTTACAAACTCCTTTCCCTTCCCCTCCCCACAACAGACACCCTCTGAGGTAGGTGGGGCTGAGAGAGCTCTTGACAGAAACTGCTCTTTTTTCAAGAACAGCTCTTATCAGAACTATGGTACTGACCTGAACAGTGATAATATACAGTAACTTTGAAATGAATACCTTTGATTAAATTAATTTTACTGAATATTCAGAAACCTTGCCTCTGTCCCTTGAACTTAAGACTTAAAGAAATCACAAGAAAGCGCGGTGTAGAATTTCTGCATGTAAATATTATAGCCAGGGCTTTTTTTTGTAGAAAAAGCCCAGCAGGAACTCATTAGCATAATAGGCCACACCCAACAGCAAAAACTCATTAGCATATTAGGTCACACACCTGACAGTACAGCTCATTAGCATATTAGGCCTCCATGTTACCAGAAGTGTGGTCATCCAGCTACACCCACCTTTTGCTTCTTATTCTGTTTACCTTGTTTGTTGTCAAAACCCAGGGCTTTTTTTTGTAGCAGGAACTTCTTTGCATGTTAGGCCACACACTCCTAATGTAGCCAGTCCTAATAAGTTCCTGCTGTTGGGTGTGGCCTATTATGCTAATGAGTTCCTGCTGGGCGTGGCCAATTTTTGAACCAGCCAGAACTCCGTTCCTGTGCGTTCCTGCCCAAAAATAGCCCTGATTATAGCACACGTCTCACTTCCCCAAGTATTGCTCTATAACTGTAAAATAAACTGAAACCCCAACTTAATGCAAGCTCAGATCATTACATAACTGTTAGCCCAGTTGCCCTGACCTGGCTAGCCCAGGCTACCCTGATCTCATCAGATCTTGGAAGCCAAGAGACCATCTAGGAATACCAGGGTCGTGTTGCAGAGGTACACAATGGCAAACCACCTCTGTAAGTCTCTTGCCTTGAAAACCCCATGGGGGTCACCATAAGTTGGGTGCAACTTGAGGTCACTTTCAGTCAACCAACCCCAGATAGACATCCCACCACCTCCAAGAAGTCTGTTGACTGGATAGTTCTCTTTTATTGTTTTAGCTGTGTCTCAAGCAGATCTCTGGAGAAGAGACATATACATTTTCTAAATAAATAAAAAGAACAGGAGCACAAAGCCAGTCAGTAGTGACAAGGCAAATGTTAATCTTGAGAGCTTTGGATAATAGTGATTTTACTATGCTCTGGAGGTAGGGGGAGAATTACTGTACAGGGTATAGTAATGACTTTATAAGACATAACTCAGCAAACCTTAATGTATATATCTGTTGAGTTGAGAATCCAGCTATGAATCTGGGGCTAAACTGCATATATTTAGAAGATTACCTCAGTCTTTAATGTCTTTGGCAGCTTAACATCCTTTCTGTAAGCACTACCTATTTCAGGAAGCTTCCAAAAGACAACAACATAGATTCCCCCCCCCCGTTTTGTTTGTTTGTCTGTCATCAAGTTGCAACCCCCTAGGGTTTTCAAGGCAAGAGATGTTCAGAAGTGGTTTGCCGTTGCCCACCTCTGTGTAGCAGCAGCCCACATATTCCTTAGTGGTCTCCCATCCAAATACTAACCAGGGCAGATCTTCCTTAGCTTCTGAAATCTGACATTATTAGGCTAGCCTGGGCTATTCAGATCAAGGTTTTTTCTTGCTAGCATTATACAAATGCTAGCCTGATTTAGTACAACTTGAACATGTGTAGTAGTACTGACAGATGGCTTCTTCAGAAGAGAAAATGACACTGTGGAAGCGTTACCTGCTCATTCCTCCCCTCCTGGCTGCATGTGGAACTTCACCCACTTATGGAGAAAGGGGTGGGCATGAAGAGTTCCTAGCAGTAAAGCCTGGTGGATGTTTACAACTCCTTTCCTGGACCAGCAATAGCAGTTATCAGTCATGCATTTCTTTTGTTTTTTTTTAACTGGTAGAGAGATGACAGCAGAGAAGGCAGATAATGAAGACAGGCAGAGCTGCGATCGTCATGCGTATCATAAACCACACCTATGAAGCAGGTGAAACAATACTGTGATTGCAAGTTTTTAGCACAATTTCCATCATAAAGGAAACACCATTTTAAAAAACTGGATGGCACGCAAGGGGGAAAAATGTGGGAGTGGAGTAAATTGAGAGGAAAGTTGCCTGGTTTCTCAGAAATAAACAAATTCCTAGACAAGAAGAGCTGCTGTGGAAGCACTCAAAACCTTTCAGAGCCTAACCCAGAATTCAACCAGTGTCACAACAGTATGCATAATCAACTACCCCAATACATATAATAAATAAGGAATTTCCTTTAAGAGTAAAAACTTTGCCCTCCAGCAAATTCCTGCCACACTGAGAGCTATGTACTGAGAACATAAAAGCCATTCCGATAGGTTCATAAAACAAAGAGCATGGAATGGAAGACCGCATTCCTCATAGCTTCAGCCGATCCTCCTCAGGAACCACAACCTTCAAGATTGGGAGGGGAAGCAGGTTTATCCATGCAGATCTGTCCATCCACGTTGTGCGTATGTGTTTTGTGAAGTGGCGATTTTGTGTAAACAGACACAATGGGCAAGTATGTAGAGCTCTCCATGATTCTGCCTTGTCAAAAAGTCACATAGGAAGACCCCCATAGTCTAAGGAAATAAAGAGAACCCTGCTGGCTCAGACCATTGCCCCAGCTAGCCAAGCATATTGTTTTACACAGTGTCCAACAACTTGCCCTGGAGGACCAGCAAACAAGGCAGAGAGACCAAGGTCCTCCCCTGGTATCTCCCAGCCAGTGTCCCCTCTAAGCTGAGTTAGTGTGAGGTAGCTCACAGTTTTTTAGCCTCCGGCTAACACATTTTTTGTCTTGGCTCAGGAAGGATGGCTCCAGAGCAAACTAAGTTATGCAGGAGCCAAACTGCTCACTCACAGCTTTAATGCCAGTAGCTCACAAAGTAAAAAAATTCTGCTCACAAGACTCCACAGCTTAGACGGAACATTGCTCCCAGCACTGGTATTCAGAGACATGCTACCTCTGTATTTGGAGGCTCTCTCAACTCACCATGGCTAGTAACTACTGATAGACCTACTCACCATGACTCTCTCCACGTCCTCCCCCTGCTCTTGGTCATCACTACATCCACAGGCAACCGATTACTTGTTGAGCAAAGAAGTATTTCCTTTTGTCTGTCCTGAACCTGTTGCCCTTCACCATCACGGGGTGACTCCAAATGCTACTGTTGTGGGAGGAAAAAGCTCCATCTCCTCTCTCTACCTCATGCATAAGTTTATAATCCTCTATCAGGTGCCCCCTTAACCATCTTATTTCTAAACTCTCCAGTTTTTCCTCACAGGAAAGGTGCTCCAACTCCTTAATTATCTTTATTGCTCTCTTCTGCTTTTTTTCCAGCTCTGCAACACTGTTTTTTTAAGTATGGTGACTGGAACGGTGCACCATATTCTAGATGAGGCCACACCATAGCTCTATACAACAGCATTACAATACCGACCATTTTACTTTCCACTCTGCTCCTAAAAATTCCCAGCATGGAGTTTGCCTTTGTCACTGCAGCCACACACTGACTCAACATTTTCATTGAGCTTTCCACTACAACCCCAAGATCTCGTTCAATCTCAGTCTCAGCTGGTTGAGACTCCATCATTAGGATTTTTTATTCTAATGTGCATCATTTTAGGCTTACCAGTTTTTTTAGTCATTTGCCATGTTGTTCCTCATTCACCAAATTCAGAGGGATACTCCTGTAGCTCTTCACAATCTCTCTTTGTTTTCACCATCCTGAATAATTGTATTACCTGCGAACTTGGCTACTACATTGCTTACCCCCAATTCTAAATAATGAACAAATTTAATATCACCAGTCCTAATACAAATCATCTTGGGACCCCATTGCTGTCAATTTATCCGTGCTCTCTGTTTCCTGACATTCAATCAATTTTTAATCTATTAGAACTCATACTCTTATCCCAGGAATGGATAGCTCATTCAGGAGTCTTTGGTGGGATGCCTTGTCAAAAGCTTTTGGGAAGTCCAAGTACATGCTGTCTGCTGGATCACCCATATCCACATCCTTGTTAACATGCTCAAAGACCTCCAAAAGTCTGGCGAGGCATGACTTCCCTTTGCAGAAGTCATGTGTATTTTTCCCTCAGAAGGCTTTGTTCTCTCTTTAATAACAGTTTCTAATAATGTGCCTGGAACAGATATTAAGATAACTGGCTTGTAATTCCCTGGATCTTCCTGGGATCCCCTTTTAAAAATCTGTGTAATAGTTGCTACTTTTCAGTCATCTAGCATGGAGGCTGATATTAGTGACAAGTTACAAACGCTAGTTAAATAAGGAGGGCCCAAGACTTCTTAGTGCCAGAGGAAGAAAATCAACATGACAACCATAGTGGTAAATATATAATAAACTAACTGCTTTATAACTGGCTGTCCTTTAATGAGACCCCAAAATCAGCCACCCTGAACAACATCAGAGTGACAATTTTCTATTGGGTATGTGTGTGAAAACGACATCATGTCAACCTGTTCCATGTCCAGCATTCATCACGAATACTCTTCAATTGGTATGAAGTGTGTTGTCTAGCAGATGTTATTTAAAACAGGGAGTTGGGTCAAAAACGGTCATTTATTGATAATCATTTAAGACAGAAGACACAATGGCTGGCTAAGGAAAGCATCTGCCATTAGTGCCCTCTGCTTTGCAGGCTATCAAAAAATGCATCTGGTAGACAAAAGCAGGCAAAGATTCCAAGGAATTCCTGTACGTATTTTCAGTTGGGGGGGGGGGGAAATAGAGATGAAAATTATTAGAGAATAACATTAATAAAATTATGGAGAGAGACCAGTTTATCAGAACATAAGAACTCTGTTATGAAACTGATGGGTAATAGGTTCAGGACAAACAGAAGGAATACATCTATGTGCAATGCATAACAGAGAAAATGTGAACCCCTGTAATGTAGTTTATTTATTTAAAACATTTATTAGCTGCCTTTCTCCCTTGAGGAACTCAAGGCGGCTTATGATATAAACAAAACATTATAAAAACATACTTTAAAAAAACAAGAATGATAAAAACCCATAAAAAGTCAGAATTTAAAAATTCCAATTAGGCCTGCCAGCAACAAAAACTGAATCAAGCAAATGTGGTCCTAAATAAAACTGTCACCACCCGCCTCCTAAAGACTGACAATGAGGGGGGCCAACCACATCTCCCTGGGGAGGTTGTTCCATAATTGTGAGGCTACCACTGAAAAGGCCCTCTCTCTTATGTGTCCACCAGATGATTCTCTTTGATTGGTGGGACAGTCAGGAGGGCCTCTCCCTACGATCTTAATTCTTGGGCAGAAATGTATGGGAGAAGACAAGACAGCCCTTCAGATACCGAAATTCCAAGTCATGTAGGGCTTTAAAGGACAAAACAAACATGTTGAATTGTGCTTGGAAGCAGATCAGTAGCCGGGGCAATGGCTGTAGAATTGGGGACATATGGTCCTGGTAGCTGGCCCAGACCAGTGGTCTAGCTGCAGCATTCTGCACTAGCAGCAGCTTCTGAACATTCTTCAAGTGTAGCTCCAAGTACAGTGCATTGCAATAGTCCAGTCTAGATGTAACTAAAGCATGGATCACTGTGGCTAGATCTGACTAAACCAGGAACAGGTGCAGCTGACACACCAGCTGGAGCTGGGCAAATGCGCTTCAAGCCACAGCAGCCACCTGGTTTTCTGAGGTGATCACTGTATCATGCAGAACTCCCAAGCTGTGAACCTGGCTTTTCAAGGGAAGTATAACCCCATCCAACATAGGAGAGATCTTAAGCCCCTGGTCTGCCTTGCTACTAACAGAGAGAACCTCTGCCAGGATTATGTTTCAGGGTATACACCCTGATCCAGCCCATTACTGACTCCAAGCACCATTCAGAACATCAACAGCATCCTTGCAATTATGTGGAAAAGAAAGGGAGAGCTGGGTGTCATCTGCATATTAGTGACATCACAGCCCATACCTCCTGATGACCTCTCCCAGTTGCTTCAGATACATATTAAATAGTATGGAGGATAAGATGAAACACCACAGGCCAAAGGCTACAGGGAAGAACATGAATCCCCCAACACTGTCTTCTGAGACTGACACCCCAGATAGGACTCAAACCACTGTAATACTGTACCGCTTAGTCCCAGTGCTGAGATGGGGCTCTGTAGGATACTGTGATCCATAGTATCAGGACTAGCAGGGTCCCCCATCTAGTTCTTGGTAGAGGTCATCAACCAAGGCGACCAAAGCAGTCCCTGTTCCAAATCCTGGCCTGTAGCCAGACTGAAATGATTTCAGAAATTCAGTATCTTCCAAGAACCCCTGGAGCTGACAGACAACAACCCACTCTAGTACCTTGTCCAAGAACAGAAGACTGGAGACTGGCTGGAAATTTTCCAATGTAACAGGGCTTAGGGAGGGTTTTTTCAAAACATGTCCAATCGTTGCCTCCTTGAGCATGAGTGGCAGAACTCTTGCTCTCAAGGAAGCACTTACCACTCCCCTTACTCACTAAGTCAGTCTCCCTCTGGCAGCTTTTATCAGCCAGGAAGGGCAAGAACACAGGTGGTTGGTCTCACTTCTCCAAGGGTCTTGTCCACATCCTTGGGATCCACAAGCTGAAAAGTATCCATACACATCAGACAAGCAGATGCCCTTGGTACATCGACTGAATATGCCTCCACAGCGGCATCTAACTCAAGAGTAGGTCTGGGTGATTTTGCCTGCAAAGTAGTGGACAGGAGGCTGAGTTGGCCTTGAGGAGTTCTGGGTTCTAATCCCCACTTTGCCACAAAACTCACTGGGTGACCTTGGGTCAGTCATTTCTTAACGTAACTCACTTTACAAGGACTCTTGTGAGGATAAAATGCAGAAAGGGAGAACCGCAGCAAGCTCCTTAAAAGAAGGGCTGGATTACAATGTAATATGTAGAAAATACACTTATAGGATTCATTGCCACAAGTTGCTTAGACAGTTTATTAAAGGAGAAGACAAGATTATGGAGCCGTGGCTATTAGACAGTATAGCAGAGAAACAAAACCTCCAAGTTCAGAGGAAGTATACCTCTGATTATCAGATGGCTGGGATAACCAGAATGGCCATTGCTACAGCACTCTACTTCTGGGCTACCCAATGGTACCTGACCACTGGAGGCTGAGTACTGTGCTCATCTGATCCAGCAAAATAATTCCTAGGGTCTTAAATGGCAGAGGATAGATCCAGAATTAGTGCTAAACAAGCCCACAGTGACAACCCACTATTGTCTTTCTATGCAAAAGAACACAGATAATAGCAGAGGGATGAGAACAGGGTGGGAAGAGAGACATTTTTATCCCCGAATCAGATGGTACAGGAGAAGGCATTTGTGTTCGTAGCACAGGGAAGGCGGGGGGGGGGGGGGGATCTGCCTTTGTGAAAACAAAGTAGCTGCTTGCAAACCATCCAGTTCCTTCCCTCCTCCCATAAAAACTGTTTCCTCACTTAGGAATGATGGAGGAGGACTTACATGCCACAAAAATGTTTTCAACAAATAAACAGAATCATTTCTGTTAACAAGTATGATCTGAAGAATGCACAGGTTTACAATCTCAGCCATGTGCTTTCACTTATTGTTTTCTGCAGCACATTGCAGGTTGTCTCCACCCCCCCCCCCAATTTGTCTGCACCAGCTTTGTGCCATCATTTGTCATTTTCCCTTTTCAGCCAAAGAGTTGTTCTTTGCAGAAATTGTGCAGTGCGAGACAACACCATGCTGCTGACATGTGTCCTGTAACAAATGCTGCTTAATATTTAATCCCCGAATACCATGATTTTACCCATCCACTGAGTGCAGCGCCAGTGGAAATCAGGATCAACAATCTCAGTGGCTACATTCAGAGGCTATGAAAAAACTCATCCCATCCATGACGGGCTGTGCTTGCATGCGCCCTCCCATCTCCCCTTGCATCTGAAACGTGACAGAAAGTTTCCTGGATCTGGGTCTTTGATCAAACTCCTGTCCAAAGGTAGGTGCCTGAAGCTTGTTTTCTCTCCAAAAACTGGTGTTCAGCTACGGTTTATATTCCTAGTTTGTCAGGAGGAAAACAAATTCCAGTTTCCCCAGGCACTTACATTCAGATGTCACAGCAAACTGAAATTGAGTGACAGCTCTAAAAATCGGAAAGCCTTCAATTGCAGTCTGCGTGTGAAGGGGAGAGTGCGCAAGCACGACATCAAGCCACGTTTATGCCCACCGTGGACAAAGGTCTGTTATCATGTCTGAATGCAGCCAGTAGTATATCCTCTATGAACATAGAGAAGGCTCAGAATCCAAACAGAGCTCTTTTGTCTGTCACCCGACGAGTGCTCCAGACCATGTATAGGAAACGTGTCCCGTACCCCTGCATCTATCCTCCCCCCTTGCTGCCAGTCTCTAATTTATTAGTAGAACATTCTGAATATGGGATTAAGAAGCCCAGCAGAGCAATCACTTCTAATTAGGGCTGCAGAAAACATAGGCGGGAGCTCAGCATTCCTCTGGCACCGACCAAGCGATGAGAGAGGCTGACACCCCACAGACATTCTAGCACACCCACATTCTCAGGAACCCCTGCATGTTTTCTGGGCTGGCTGCAAAAAAAAGCGGAAGTGAATATTAGTTAAATGACCCATAACGTACTGTAGAGGACAATCACACATTGACTGGAGGACAATTCACAAGACTGTAAATCAGCAGGTCACTGGAACTCAGTGTGGTAAAATCATGATTCTGTGGGGTAAGAACAGATAAAAGGAAGTACTTCTTCACCCAAAGAGTGATTAACACATGGAATTCACTGCCACAGGCGGTGGCGGTGGCTACAAGTTGGATGGCTTCAAGAGGGAATTAGATAAACATATGGAGCAGAGGTCCATCAGTGACTATTAGCCACAAGGTATAGATAGGAACTCTGGGGCATGTGATGCTCTGTATTCTTGGTGCTTGGGGGGGGGGAGCAACAGTGGGAGGGCTTCTAGTGTCCTGGCCCCACTGGTAGACCTCCTGATGGCACCTGGCATTTTTGACCACTGTGTGACAGAGTGTTGGACTGGATGGGCCATTGGCCTGATTGGCTTCTCTTATGTTCTTATTATTCAGCTTCTCTCAACCAACAGGAGGCAACTGCCAACATGGGTCCAACTTTTTCCACTCCAGCTGTAGACAAAAAGCATGTCCAGCTATCCCTTTTTAAAGTTGCGTTTCTGTGTGGCCAACCAGAGGCCTATATAAGGGAGAAGGCAGAGTACAGCCCTCCTCCATCTTTTCAAAAAATAACAAGGAATGAGAGGGTTGCCTGCTGCAACCTGGGAAGTTCCTGGAAAAACATGTGGAGCCTGAGGAGGGCGGAGTTTGGGGAGGGGAGAAAGCTCAGTGGGGATGTGATGTCACAGAGTCTACCCTCTGAAACTATCTCCCAGAGAAGCTGATCTCTGTAGTCTGGACGTCAGTTGTAATTCTGGGAGAACTCCAGGGCGCACCTGGAGATTGGTAACCCTAATACAAACATCTCTTCCACCAAGCCTGCAAAACTGCCCCAGAAAACACTAGCCTGGTGCCTCTCAAAGCAAAACAGCAAGATCCTGGCAACTCCTTAGACATGGTGAATATGGAGAAGAATTTGTAAAGAAAAAATGTGCAGATGCTTGCCAGAATTACATGCATGGACTACATCTGGACCACTGGCCACATAAGACAGAGGTTCCACAACCTGGCCATCCCTTGCCTACAGTGTGAATCTGCCCTGGATATATTCATGTGAGTTAACAGAGACATTTGGGGGGAGAATTAGGAGCAGATTTGCACAGTCCTTGGTTCTGAGATTCCATGGGCTCAAAGCTTTCTCTCCTTCCCCCCCACATTATGCCTATTTACCACAACATCCTACGACTTGAAGCTGTTTCCTTCTTCAAGCAGCAAAGCTAGACTCTATGCTCTGATCTGTATTCTGTCACCTGCAGCTCCCCCTCAGGGTATGAACACAGTTATTTAAACCTTCAGTGCCTATAATTAACAGAACATTTTCCTACTTTAGCAAAGAAGAGGAGGGCAAAAGATTGACTGAATAGAATCTGTAGCCATCCCAATTTGCTAGGGTTGAACAGACTCACTAAGAAATTACTCAAGCAAAACCAAAAAAAGCTGAAGTAAATACAAAGTACTAAATGCCATCTGGGATTCACAACACCATCACACAGAAGCAACCAAAGAAGGAAGAGACGAGTCCTTTCTCTCTTCACATGTATTGCTAATTTAAGGAGCTGGAACTAAGCCTTGTGAAAGGGACAGTAAAGGGTAGGTGAGCTGAAGAGCATCTGCTCCAGTGCCACCACTGGCGTGCGTACCAGGAGAAACACAGCCTGCAATTTACTTTATGTTTTCCTCAGTCACCAAAGCAACCTATTCAGTGACATTTCTCCTCAGCTAACCTGCACTCACCCACCAACTCCAGCATCAAAGGAACGTGGACTGGGTCCAACTGATTTTTCTGCTGCTGGAGGAAAAAAAGGAGAGGGCCTCCTTGGCTCACTCAAAAATCCATGTAGGAGATCGTGGGACCTGCATGGCCAAAACCCATGTGGGATGTCACTGTAATACGGGAAATTGGGCAAGACTGAATGGTAAAACTGGCTGGATCCAACTCATTGTACTCCTATACAAAGTTGCTATTCCAAGTTCATTGATTTCAATGGGCTTTGGCTGGAGTAACTCTGTATAGGATTTCACTGTTAGTTTCTAGAATCATCTCGGGGACCCTGTATGGTAGCAGAAGAGCCCACCTTCACTCATGATCTCTACAGTGAAGGACAGTCCATATCCCCAGAAGCAGCAGGAAAATTAGTTCACGCCTTGAGCAACTACAACCTTCACTGGTTATTAATTAGACTAAGAATGTAGCTAGCACCAGACTGCATCTGCCACTTCTCATCATCATATTATTATTTAGGGGCCATTATGTGAATGAGAACCCCCGGGAGTGCCAAGGACCAAAATCAGTCTTGTGCTTGGCAGATGGAGGGTCTCATTATGGGAAGTTACAGCACCACTTCTTTAAAAGAAAAGATTCTTGCCTTTGCTGGGATGAAACTGGACAAACCACCCTCATTACTTATCTTTACTCGGCAATGTTATGATGAAACACTGGCACTGCAAGGTTATACTCTAGAAGGGCAGCTGCGGCGGCCTGGTGCTGCACAATGGCTACGGGCTACGGCCGCATTCCTTTGCTCCCTTCTTTGAGAGTACATGCCATTGGACAAAGGGAATTATTCTGAGCAAACATGGCTGGGACTGGGCTGCACATCCTATGGGACCACAATAAGATGAGCTTGTCTTAACCTCAAAGTAGAAAGACAAAGTCGAGTGAAAAGACATGAGTCAGCCATGCATACTGCTTTTCCCCCTTTAACTGGCAAGAGTAGGGCAATATAAAGGTTATAACATCTGGGCTCCTGGAATCATAACAAATATGGAATTGTTTGTCTTTTTAATTTGCAAAAGTTAACATTTCTGGTAGGAATTCTTTGGGCCCCAGCATGGGAGAGCTTCTTACTATAACTGGAGAAAGGATAAAGTCAATATTCAGCAGAAGGTTCATTTTATCAATATTGCAATGGTCTTCTTCCCCCAGCTTGGCAGGGGCTGCATTTTGGGACACTATGGGTGCATTCAGACGGGCCGTTCAGTCCGCTTTCGGCACGCTTCAGTAACCGATTTTATATCCATGTTCATATACCCAACATCTGCACACCATCCCCAGTCGTCGCTTTCCGGCTCAACCCCCCCTTAAAACGGAGTATTTTGTTGCCAGGTCCCCAAGTGGTGTTTTCCTGATTCCCTGGTTCTAGCCGCACTTTTCTGACGTCTGATCGCTCCTGCGGTGTTGAGCCACTTCCGGTTTAAACCCCCTCCCCACTCGAAAGCTGCCAGAGGCTTCCGCTTTTCGCCCACCATTTTTTTTAATGCGTTGGCGGTGCACGCAAAGGCGGAACTCCGCCACCGCGTTTAGAAAACTGACATTTAAACGGTCACTTGTTTTAGCGTTTAGATGAGTTCAGGATCTCACGGAGGCCATTTTCGGGTCAAACATTTAAATGGAAGTCTTTTGTTGGAGGATTTGGATTCATTTTCCCTGGTGGTTCTGCGCCTGTGCCATGATAGTTCCCCCCTTCTACAGAGGGGCGCCTATGCGCATGCGCAAACTGAAGAATTTTTTTTTTAAACCGACACACGCTCCCGCGCGTCAGTAGTGTAGACGCTGGGGAGCGACGTGACTGCGCGGTGAGGCGGGATAAGGGAGGTAAGTGTGATCACGATTATCCAGATCAAATATAATCCGGTTAGAACTGGAGCAGGTTAACCCACTCTCAGCACGCCATCTGACCGCACCCTACGAAAAGGTTCCCAGAGACAGGAATCAGTTTGTTGGGCCCAATCCATGCAGAGACTGGAGTGTGTGTGTTCCTCTGCTTCGATCTCAGTAACTATCTCGATCTCAGTAACTCTGAGGAGTGAAGCTGAGTTCTGAAAGGCTACCTCTGAGACATATTTTTAACTGCTGTGGGTGATATTGCAATATATTCTGAACTTCCTGACTGCCCCCCAAACCCAACCCTTATATTTTAATTCTTATTGTGATTCTGAAGGATAAGAAAGTAGAGAACTCCTAACTTTGTTGGTGTTTTTTTTTTAATTGCACTGGGTCATGGTGCAGGCAGCAGGTTACACACATTCTTGTTCTTATCCCCAGGCAGTCAGGACTGGAAATCTGGATGGCTGAATTGTGAAATAAGTCATCTGCTGCTTGCATCCTTTCAGTCTAGCACATTTCTCAGGATCACTCTAGGGCCAAAGGGTTCAGGAGCATGTTTAACCCACTCCTTGGCAACCCCCCCCCCCCAACATTGAAGAGATGGAGCACAGCACGAACCCCTGCAGTGAGTTCAGGTTTGAAGGTCAGTAGGTGCAAACTCCACACACACACACACACACACACACAGATGATCAGCTTCAAAATCATCATTGGTGTGATGCCCAAGATATAAAATATAGGAAAATGAGGAAGATCCCCTTCTCTATGCCCTGTCTTTCTCTCCCTGTAAGACTCTTTGCAGGAACCCACAACATATATTTGTGAAGTTAAAGCTAGCTTCATGTCATGTCACACACACAACCTTTTATTGGCATAACAATAAAGCTAGCTTTAGATAAAGTGTTTGAGCACTTGCCATTGCTGTAAATACCATAATGAAGTATCATATCAAAGCACAGAACATGTACATTTGCAAATAATCTCCCTTATAAATAAAAGCCGAATGGTGGTGGCACTTATCTAGAACATTCCACACGCTCCAAAATCAGTTCGCTTTCTGATCTGTCATTCAGAGGGTCTCTCTATCCACTGGCTGCTTTGCCTGAGTCCTGCCTCCAACATTCTAAACATTTTGCTGTTCCTCTCCCCCCCATAGCCAGTCAGAACACAGAGGTTATTTGCATATGCAGCCTCATTAGCCTTTGCCTCGGAACACAGAGGTCGTTTGCATATGCAACTTGATTGGCTTTTGCCTCTAACATTCTAAACAGTTT
>NW_015175972.1:1806309-1820989 GCF_001447785.1 Gekko japonicus
GGGGGGGGGGGGAAGATCCAGGAACTTGGCACAGAAAATTTAACATTTAACGTTTTTTAAACCTCTGTCGCTATTATTTGTAAGAGCTTCCTCTTCAGGGTACTGAAATGAGCTGTATGGATGGTTCAGCTGCTGAATGTTGATGAACATTCCAACTACTCAAAAGACAAAGGTGAAGGCAACATTATTTAATATCAAAAGCCAATTACTGAATAAATTGCATGGTATAAAAACAGAGGTGGAAGTAGTGTGAATGTGTTTGTGAATAAGTAAACAAAATGGAATGCTGTCTCTGGGGATGGACAAAGAAAAGATATTAAAACCAAAAGCCATAAGTGAATATCTGGAGGTCTCCAATGCCCTCCTGTTTTTCTTTTTTAAGGTTAACATTCTTCCACTCAAGTAAGAAGATATACAGAGCAATCCTATACAGAGTTATTCCAGCCTTAGCCTATTGAAATCAATGGCAGACTGGAGTATCTGCACAGGATTGCACTGATAGTCTATGAGCACTTGGAATGGGATTTTACAAACAGTTGGTAATAGAGTTCCTTATCCTCTCCCATCCATCTAGAACTCTCTGCCTCCTATGGAAAGACTCTAATTGTCTCAGGTTTTAGCTCATTCATCACCTGCTGTTACTTGCAGGAGGTCTAAGAATGACTATATGCCTCATACAGTCATACAAAGCAACATCAGATGCTTTTAGCAATTAGGTTTCTTCCCCATAAAAGGAGCATTTCAACAGAAATCTTTGAGTGTGAAACTGGCTTCTGCAAGCAAAGTAAAATTAGATACCTCCCAAAGCCCACTTTCAAGGTCTTTCTAGGCCTTCCACATCAAGAAGTTGTGTACTTCAGTACCTAGAACCACAAATTATTAATAACTTCTATAGCACTTTATTTATTTATGTAAAATCCAGGGTTCCATTACCCAGAGGTGTCGAACTCATTTGTTACGAGGGCCAGATCTGACATAAAAGTCACTTTGTCGGGCCAGGCCATGTGTGCCATAAAATGTAATGCCGGTACCAGAGACAGAAACTGTATAAATGACAGCAGCTGGTGTATCCTCACTGGTGTGTCCTCACTGCAAGGCCCCATGGGCTGGGAGGGGGGTGCAGAGGAAATAGGCAGCAATAGGCAGACTGGAGAGGCAGCAATGTAGCACTGCGCAGATGCTTCTCCCACAATGCTTGACTGCTGCAGAAGTGATTGCTCTGCCGTGCTGAAGCCACCGTGGAGTGGCTCCACCAACTCCCACCCAGCACTCCCTCTTTTGCACCAGTTGCTCGTGGGCCGCATAAGAGCCCTGGACAGGCCAGTTTTGGGGCTTATGTTTGACACCCCTGCATTACACCATAGCCTCATACTCTTCCAGCATCACATCAAGAACCATATGCTAGAGGATGCATGCAGATAAGAGTGCCATCCTATGAAGAGTCACACCCTACTAAATCCATTGAAGGCAATGGACTTTGAAGGATGCAGCTCTGTTTAGAATGCTGTAAATGGCCTAAATGCTGGGTGACAGTTGGCACTGAACAACACTTTCAGGAGGGGGGGGGAACCCTGTTCTCCCCAAGAAACTGAACTCACCAGGAGCCAAACAGTCCATGACAACTGGATGCCCCCACCTCCACTGAAAGGAAACTCATGGAAAGTTACATAGTTCCTGGCACCCAGGGTCCTTGCAGGATATAAACTCTCACCTGTCATTATTTATAGCCATGTGAATAACCACAGCGCTTGGCCTTTGCCAGAGAGGGTAATCCCAACGGACCTCCACGTGACTGGGGCTGGGAAGAGCAATATGCAGATCATCAGGATATGCTGCCCAAGGCAAGGAGGCCGACATAATTTCTCTTTTGAGAAATCCTAGACCCAAAGTCCAATACATCATCCACTGGACCACAGTCTCTTTCTTCATCATAGTCACAAAGATAAGATTCAGTTTACAAGCAGAGGAACTATCCTTCCCTATCCCAATCTCATCATCATTAGAATGGCCAGATGGCTTTCACCCTTTCAGGCCCGCCGCTACAAAATGATTGGGGGGGGGGGGAGCCAACTTGTTATTAAAGGCTCCATTTTTACTTAATAATATCATTGCACACGCTAAGGTTGATTGCTTGGCTATTAAAAAAAAGCTTTCTTTCACCATTCTGTTTTCAGATAAGGGTCTCCTTGTCCAAGCACATCTTCAATACAACATTAGAATAGCAGGCATTCTATCTATTCTAAGTGTAATTACTTCTGCACTTAACCAGCTTTAATTAATACCCCCATCCCCTGCTTTCAGATTTCAAGATTAGCTTCTTTAGGACCAGGGAAGCAAATTTGGTCCCTTTTCTCATATTTTTGGAAGAGATGGAAACTTTATGATAAACAGATACACTCAAAAAGACCCTGGGAAAAAAGAGAGAGAGGAGGAGAAGATGAAGGGTTATTTCAAAAGAGATTCTGGATGCCTTCCCCTAACAGCAATATGCAGGAATCCCAGTTCAGCTATGGCATGCAGAAAGCATGCTATAATGGGGGGCAATGTTCCAGTGGTCTCTTGGTCACTCCATTTTTTTAAAAAATGGTACCTTATATTGTATTGTATTATATAGTAACAATTGGTGTTCAAATCATAGAAGTTATTTGACTACATGTTGCATGGAGTCCCTGATTGGTGTGCCACCATGTCGCTTATACCCACATAGCAAAATACAATTTTCCTAATATAATGTTCGTGTTGGACCTACTGTTCCATGACAATGCCTATTGCACTTGGGCTAACACTTCCTGTTGGCCAACTTCCCTTTTCTTCCAAGAGAGTTTCAGTCTAGACAGGTATGCAAACCCAGATCTTCTCCTCATTTGGTGCACACACAAGTGCAGGGTGACTTCTGTTCCTGCTGTAAAGCCAGGCTTAAAATGGAATGGGCAATATATAAGTACAGTCCAGAGAGCTCCCTCACAGGGCCATTGTCACTAAGCCGAACAAGATGAGCACTCTGCAGTATTACAGGCTGGCAGCAACTTTTCTTTTATGAAGATACAGCGTTGACCAGATCAAAAGGTATTAATAAAACATAAAACTTAGGTTATCGTTTGAGAATGGCAATCTAGATAAAGAAAGTCTACATTATTATAGCATTTTTAAATATATATGTGTGTGTGTCTTTAACTACCTGAACTCTACTAAGGGGATGTGACCCTAGAAGAAACCAAAAGGGTGTCATGGGTGGGGGTGGGGGACAGAGAATTTAAAATGTAGTATAATCACGATGACTGAGCAAGTTGGTAAAGCCTCCAAGAAAAATAAACAATCTTTTCTCTGGGGTCCCTTTTTAAACGCTGCTGCGGGAAACAAAATGGCCAAGTGAGTAGGACCCTCCTTCCATGTGTGTACCCTCCCACCGATAACATGAAAGAGGCTGCAAAGATCTGTGTGCCGTGCCGGCGCACCCGGCGTCGCCGCGCCCCCCTCCCCGATGCTCCAGCCCGGCTGCTGACCTTTCTGTTCCTGTTCTCTTCCCCATCTCAAGAAACCCACCTGCCTTCAGAGACGTGCCCTGAAGCGGATCGATACTCGGAGGCCATCTAGCTGCTCCTGATCAGATACACCCCCCCCCCCCAAAATCTATTTAGCTGGAATCTCAGTCTGATTCTCTCCCAAATCCACACGCTGAAGGCAGGCTTAAATTGCGCCCCCTCCACGGCCTTTCTTTGTCCAGCTGCTAACGGATCTCACTTTGCACGGAAAGACACGCACCGAATTCTAGTCTGCGTCTTTTCAAAGCCATTTCAACGTATAAAGGACTCACCCCAGGCCAAAAGCGCCTCCAGTGCCCGGCGCGGCAACAGCTTCATGATGCTTCCAGTCCGGCACTTCCCTTCCTTCCTTCGTCTTCAGTCGGACCTGGTTTGTGCTACCACCCGCAGGGCTCTGCTCCCTCTGGCTACGGCAAAGACCTCTCCCCCCTGCTGCAGCAGCTCTGGGTCAGAATGCATCGCCCCCGTCCTCCCCCCAAGTGTGTTGCAAGTTTCCTCGCAGTTCTGTCTCCTTGGGTCCTCCCTCTCTCTCTCTCTCCAGGCTCCTTACTTTCAAACCAGGGAGTGCAAGCGCGTGGGGAGGGTAAATTGGGTAGGGGGAGGGAGGGAGGGAGGAGAAGGCGAGAGCGAGGGCTTCGATATTGCGCGATCAATGTATGAACGGCTCTAGTCGAAGCCAGCTGGCAGGAGCAACATCCATCCGGCAAGTAGATGCTGCTCAGGTCTCTTGGCTGCTGCCCAGAGCCGCTCAGCTCCCTTACAAATCCGTCGCGAGCATCTCTTTTCCTGGGGGGAGGTGGAGCATCGGGGGCAATAAAAGAGGGGGAAAGGGTATTAGGGGCGTGCAAAAAAGGAAGGGGGTTCCTGCATTTGCAGCCGCAGTTGCTTTGATTCGTTTCCTGACGCTTCTGCAGGCAGCAGCCCCTTCTCCTCCACGCCCCCCTCCGGTGTCTCTGGCTGCTGAGGATCTCCCAGGTTTCCAAGATGCTGAATTCTAAAGCGTGTGCATTGCGCAGTGGTCTGCATTCCGGCCACTGCCCGGCTGCAGCTTCCACCGGGGTCCTAGAGGGAGACGCAGTACCTGCACTCACCCATTCACTGATCAACCTGCGGGGAGGACGACGCAAAACGTGGCACGCACAGTCACTGTGCTTGGGCAGGACCCAAGGAGGCCTCGTGGATGACAAGGCACGGGGGCTCTCTTTGCCACTCCGCCGGTAGTGATATTCCGTGAATATAATTTTCAAAAGCGCATCGTTATCTAACTGCTGGACTCTGAGACAAAGTGTGCACAAAAATGCCCATTTAGCTTAATTTCAGATGGGGGGGGGGAGTACTTAACCCCCTATCCTATCAGCGTTGGAACAGGGGAAGTAGGAGTCATACCAGGACACTCCCTGCATTAAAGGTTTTTAGTTGATTAACCATCTGACTCTTAACCAGTTCATTAATTTTAAGAAATGTAAATATGTTTGCTTTTTAGCCATCTATAGAAGCCCGTTCTCATGACGCTAAAGAAAGGATGTAATGATAAAAATAGCTAGATTGGGGGAGGGGTATTAACTTTTGAGAGTCATGTCAGACACCTAGGGTTGCCAACTCCAGGTTCAGAAATACCTGGAGGTCTGAGGGTGGAGCCTGGGAGAGAGGTTGAGGATGGGGAGGGATCTTGGTAGGGTATAATGCTGTGCAGCCCCACCTTCCAAAACAGCCATTTTCTCAAGGAGTAGAATACATGTTTTAAATAAACAAATGGTTTCTGTCTTCTGGAGATCAGTTGTAATTCCAGGGGATCTCCAGCCCCCACCTGGATGTTGGCAACCCCACATACCTGACAAAAGGAGTGACTATGGAAAGCTTACACCCTGAAAATCTCATTCATCTCTAAGGTACTGCTGGACTCCAACTCTGCTACTGCAGACCAGCGTGGCTGCCCTCTGAAACTATCGTGATAAAAGCTGAGTTCTTTGAGGGGCTTAATAGGCTTGTGGATGAGCACTCTGGTGGACGCTAAATAGTTGATCCTACCTCCCCAACCCCACCACACTTTTCTTGCTTTTTAGCATTCAGCCTGAGTAAGAGTATAGGGAACATTTACTTTTGCACTAAAGACAAGGTCCCTCACCAAAGACTCCTGAATGAACTTCACAGTCATGGACAGTGTCCCCTCTAAGCTGAGTTAGTATGAGCTAGCTCACAGTTTTTTAGCCTCCATCTCACATATTTTTGTCTCTGCTCAGGAAGGAGGTAAAGGTAAAGGTTCCCTTGCTCGAAAGCCAGTCGAATACGACTCTAGGGTTGCGGTGCTCATCTCCGTTTCCAAGCCGAAGAGCCAGCGCTGTCCGAAGACATTTCCGTGGTCATGTGGCCTGCATGACTAAACATCAAGGCGCACGGAACGCTGTTACCTTCCCACCGAAGTGGTACCTATTTATCTACTTGCAATTTCTTGCTTTCGAACTGCTAGGTTGGCAGGAGTCAGGAAGGATGGCTCTTGAGCAAACTAATTTACTCAGCAGCCAAATCGCTCGCTCACAACTTTAATGCCAGTAGCTCACAAAGTAGAATTTTTGCTCACAAGACTCCACAGCTTAGAGGGAACATTGGTCATGGGATAAGAGGCTGTGTCCTCTTATGGATTAAAACTGGTTAAATGACAGAGAGTAGAGAGTAGGAATAAATGGACAGTTCTCACAGTGGACGGTAGTGAGCTGTGGGGTCCCGTAAGGATTGAGACGGGGAGTGATGCTATGCATAAACCATTGGGGATTGGGGGGTGAGCAATAAAATGACTGAGTTCACAGATGAAATTATGCCGGATAGTGAAAACCAAGGTGTACTGTGAAGCTCACCAGGAAGATCTCTTAACTCTATACAAATTACTTCATGTGGATTGGCTCTAAGAGCTGGTCTACACTTTTTAGAACCATCATAATTCAGCTGTGTTGGAACGGCCTTACTTTGAACTGAAGGTTGGTGGCACCATGCTGATGCAACCCCTTCTTCCTAATCCATATGTGTTTGGAAACTTTGTTATCAGCGATACAAGCAAAAATGTTTTCATCCTGTCCTCACTGCTAACCCATGGAACTGGGGTTGCCTGGCTACCAGTGTGTGTGTGGGGGGTAGGGTTGCCAGATCCAGAACAGGAAACTCCTGGAGATTTGGGGGTGGAGCCTGGGGAGGACAGGGACCTCAGTGGGGTACAATGCCATAGAGCCCACCCTCCAAAGCATCCCTTTTCCCCAGGGGGACTGATCTCTGTAGTCTGGAGATGAACTGTAATTCTGGGCGATCCCCAGGTCCCACCTGGAGACTGGGCATTCCTACATAGAACCCACCCCCACTGAGGAAATTTGTATCAGTGTGTTTGTTTTAATTTATACCTCTCTCTGTTGTATCGGATATCAGCTTCTGCTGGATTCAAGATGTCACTGACCTTGTATGGTAGAGTGGCTTTATTGAGCCTCAGCAAGAGTGCGCTCTGTCAGTTTCTTTTAATTTTAAGCTTTCCAAATGGTTGAACAAAAGAAACATGAAGCTACAGCACATATTTATAATAGTCGGAGCCAACTGCACTGCTAGGGAAAAAAGTATACTAACATATGGTTCAAACTAGAGCTAGCTGCTGTGAGAAGGTACCCTGCACATGCTCAGAGAATATACTCTTTTCACAAGCCAGCTTGCAGTTCTGTAGAAAAAGAGTTTTACCAGATACTGGGGATTTAGAGACAAGGATCAAGTACCGGCTTTTGAAATAACCATTAAGTGTCTGACACCAGCAAGGTCAGGTTCAGGCATAAATAAGATGACCTCCACCATGCAAGGCATTAGATAAGAAGTGAGAGAAGTTCCTCAAAAGGAAATAGCAGTTCTGTTATGTCGAACAAAGAGCTAAAAAGAAAGTATTGTGTGGCCTAGAAAAATATGTAACCACCCAGAACCATACTCAAAGCCTTTGGCAAAACTGGATGAAGATCTGTCATTAACTTCTCAGGTTATCAACTGGGATGTTTCACTTCATATATAATGGATTGGCAGGGGTGGGGGTGGGGATTGTGGCAGTTAATGGCTGAAAGGAATTATTTGGCTAAACTTTGCTTCCTATTGAGTAATCAGGATGAGCATGCCACTTATAAAGGTAAAGGTAAAGGTTCCCTTGCTTGAAAGCCAGTCGAATCTAGGGTTGCGGTGCTCATCTCCGTTTCAAAGCCGAAGAGCCAGCGCTGTCCGAAGACGTTTCCGTGGTCATGTGGCCGGCATGACTAAACACCAAGGTGCACGGAACGCTGTTACCTTCCCCACCGAAGTGGTACCTATTTATCTACTTGCAATTTCTTGCTTTCGAACTGCTAGGTTGGCAGGAGCTGGAACTAAAGCATGCCATCAAAGCACAGAATTGGTTTTCTTCACCAGTATTGGGATTGCTGATGTAGTTGCTAAATACAAAATTTAGCCATGTACCTCCTGTGGAGGTACAGCTAGATCTTGAAATAGTTTTACTTTGTGATGTTATATGAAGCTGCCTTATACTAAACCATTTAGCCCACTACTGCCTATTTCAATTTCTTTCACTGACACCCTAAAAAAGACTGCAGCCCAGAACAACTGCTTGGTTCACTGTATGATCATCCAGTTCTGACTGCACTAACCTAGTATGATGACAAGCCCACAGCTGCTTGTTTCCCTTTCCCGGTTGACTTGAGGGTCATGTGTTCCAAGCTGCCCTGCACCAAGTCAGACTCTGGTTCTATCAAGGTCAGTATTGTCTGACCTGGCTGACAGCAGCCTCCGAGTTCTCAGGTCAAGGTCCTCCATATCACCTACTGACCAGTCATTTTACGTGGAGATACTAGGATCAAAGCTAGGACCTTCAGCATTCAAAGCAGATGCTCTGTCACCAAGTCATGACCCATCTACCCAACTTTTTTCTATTTATTTATTGATTCAGTTTTTATCTCGCCTTCCCCACCGCAGGTAGGCTCAGAGCGGCTTACATTAAGGATTAAAAATATAAAACACAAACATAACAAGTCATAAAGGTAAAGGTTCCCTTGCTTGAAAGCCAGTCGAATCTGACTCTAGGGTTGTGGTGCTCATCTCCGTTTCAAAGCCGAAGAGCTAGCGCTGTCCAAAGACGTTTCCGTGGTCATGTGGCCAGCATGACTAAACACCAAGGCGCACGGAACGCTGTTACCTTCCCAGTGAAGTGGTACCTATTTATCTACTTGCAATTTCTTGCTTTCGAACTGCTAGGTTGGCAGGAACTGGAACTAGAGACGGGAGCTCACTCCGTCATGCGGCACACTCGGGTCTCGAACGGCTGAACTACTGACCTTCCACAGCCTGCAGTTCAGCGTCTTAATCACTTGAATAAAATAAAAATAAAGTGCTGGTAGTGGTATTCCAGAAGACGGAGTAGGAGTAAGAGGAGTAGGAGTTGGTTTTTATAACCTGCTCATCACTACCGGAAGGAGTCTCAGAGCGGCTTACGATCTCCTTCCCTTCCTCTCCCCACAACAGGCACCCTGTGAGGTAAGTGGGGCTGAGAGAGCTCTGAGGGAACCGTGATTGGCCCAAGGTCACCTAGCTGGCTTCATGTGGAAGAGTGGAGAATCGAACCCGGTTATCCAGATTAGAGTCCGCCGCTCTTAACTACTACACCAAGCTTTTATAACCTGACATACCTGGAGTTCCATAAATGTGCTTATAAGCATGGTGACCAAGCTAAATTCTTCTACGCTTTACAGAGGCCCTCTTAATACCACACTGAAGTGATAGTCCATTCTCAGTCTTTAAAATAATAATAAAAAAAAGATTTGTGCATTATTTGATAGTTGTGGCTGCTTCATCCACACAAATATGTTGAATTTACAGCTAGGTGTCTTTTGAGGTAAGCA
This sequence comes from Gekko japonicus, assembly GCF_001447785.1. Classification (NCBI taxonomy): domain Eukaryota; kingdom Metazoa; phylum Chordata; class Lepidosauria; order Squamata; family Gekkonidae; genus Gekko; species Gekko japonicus. The sequence goes on from NW_015175972.1 coordinate 1,815,752, forward strand.
GGTAAGTGGATGACCAGACATAACCTCAGTATGGTTTACTTAGCAAATACACAGCTTCCTTGATATACGAATGTAGCTCTCAGCTGAGCGTTTGAGCTCCCTGTAGAGTTTGAGTCCCAGCCTGTAGCTGTGCGGAGACAGCAAACGCCATTGTCAGGCTTTTACTTGGGGTATAATGGGGATATTAAATCATAATCATGGCAGTAACAACTGCATAATTGATGGAAGATGCAGTGTAAGCCTTATCGAGAAATTGGCATGGAGTTGTTAAGTGGCCAGACTGTCATTGCAGGAAATGGGGAAAACATCGGGATATTCGGCATGGGACCAGACCGCAGCTGAGGGACAGAAGTGCACCATTCAGCTCCATTAACAAAATAATTAATACAAACACACCCAAAATGCACATAAGGAAAGACCACAAAAGAGAAGGTTGGAATTTTATAGGGATGCCAACTCTGGCTTGGAAAATTCCTGGAGATTCGGCGGGGGTGTGTGTGTGCATAGGGAGGGCAGAGTTTGGAGCAGGGATGTGACGCAATAGCATCTGCCCTCCAAATCTGGAATTTCCTCTGGGGTACTGATCTTTGTAGTCCCTCACAGCAGCCCTATAAAGTGAAATAGGCTGATCAAGAGAGAGGGACTGGAAGCAAAGCAGGTTCGGCCACGGTTGGTATTTGGATGGGAGACCAACAATGAATGCCAGGGTCGCTACACAGAGGCAGGCAATGGCATACCACCTTTGATTGTTGCCTGCCTTGAAAACCCTACAGCAGAGGTGTCGAACTCATTAGTTACGAAGGCCGGATCTGACCTACATGTATGCCATAAAATGTAATGCCAGGTCCCGGAGATATAAACTGTATAAAGGACAGCAGCTGGTAAACTCCAAGTTGGCGTATCCTCACTGCAAGGCCTCATGGGCTGGGTGAGGGGGGTTGTACAAAGGAAAACCCTCATGGGTAGACTGGAGAGGCAGCAGAGCAGCACTGGGCAGATGCTCCCATACTGCCTGACTGCTGCAGACGAGGTTGTTCCACCATGCTGAAGCCACAATTGGAGTGGCTCCCCCCACCCCCCAGCAGTCTCCTCTTCCCTCCCTTGCACTAGTTGCTCGCCGGCCACATAAGAGCCCTGGATGGCCCAGTTCCAGCCCCCGGGCCTTACGTTTGACACCCCTGCCCTACAGGGTTGGCATAAATCAGCTGTGACTTGATGGCAAAAAAAAGAAAGAAGAAAACCTAAAGATGTTTACTCAGAAGTCAGCACTGCTTAGCGCAGTGGGGCATTCCCCAATTCAGAATTGCAGTATGCCTAGCCCTATTGAAATGAATGGCCTTTAAATATACTGAACTTAATCTGCAATCCCTATAGGACACTGAGTAAACAGAAGTACATAGGGTTATGCTATATGACTTTAAATCAAGCCTTTTCCAAAATTCCAGAGCAAATAACCACACTAATGTCTTTCTAAAACTGGCATTTATGACACATTTACATTGAAACTGACACTCTTCATTATTGTATCTTGTGGCGGTGTTAGCACAAGTTCAGGTAAATGCTTGTCTTAGTAAAAAAGGTCAAATAAAAATGTACTGAGGCACACACACAGTGTCATTGACATTTTAAGCTGGTCCTGATGGGTTCACTTTTGAGTATTTCAGTCTGTGGACAACCAGGGACCTTTGCCCTCCTCATCGTAGTGTTTCAATTTCTAACTGGCATAGCCTGACTTGATGTCTGACCTCTTTGGGGTTGGGGCCACCAGTAAACTGAGAGCCAGTTTGGTGTAATGGTTAAGTGCGCGGACTCTAATCTGGGAAAACGGGGTTTGATTCCCCACTCCTCCACTTGCACCTGGCTGGATGACCTTGGGCAAGCCGTAGCTCTGATAAGAGCTGTTCTTGAAAAAGAGCAGTTTGTCAGAGCTCTCTCAGCCCCACCTACCTCACAGGGTGTCTGTTGTGGGGAGGGGAAGGGAAAGGAGTTTGGAAGCCGCTCTGAGACACCTTTGGGTAGTGAAGGGTGGGGTATAAATCCAATCTCTTCTTCTTATCGTTGAAGCGTAATGTTCTCCCAGGGATGTAACTGAGGAGACGGTCCTGCAGATACGTTGGTCCCAAATCGCTCAAGGCCTTAAAGGTTAATACCAAGACCTTGAACCTACATCTCTATTCCACTGGAAGCTAGTGCAGCTGATGCAGCACAGGTTGAATATGTGCCATCCGTGATGTTCCCATCAGGACTTGTGCCACTGCATTCTGGATCAGCTGGAGCTTCCGAGTCAGCCTCAATGATGGACCAGCATAGAGCAAGTTACAGTAATCTAGCCTGGAGGTGAATGTTGCATGGATTACTGTGGCTCGGTCAGGGCACGACAGGAAAGGGGCCAGTTGCTGAGCTTGGCAAAGATGGAAGAACGCCAGTGTAGCAATATGCATGACTTGGGCCTCCATAGTTATGGAGGCATCCAGAATCATACCCAAGCTTCTTGACGAACAGCACCAGTCTTAATAGTGCCCTGTCAAGAGATGGAAGTCTAGGCTCCAACCCTGACGGTCTTCCCCCAGCCACAGAACCTCCATCTTTGCTGGATTCAGTCTCAACCCGCTCTTTTTTGCACCAACCCACCACGGCCTCCAAACCCTTGGCCAAATTTTGCAGGGTGGTAGCCAGGTGGCTGTCCAACAACAGATACAGCTGGGTGTCATCTCCATATTAGTGATACCCAAGCCTAAAACTCCATGCCAGCTGGGCAAGGGGGCGCATTTAGGTGTTAAACAACATCGGGGAGAGGAGTGCCCCCTATGGAACTCTGCATAACAAGGGTTTCCTAGAGGACACATCCCCTCCCAGTGCCTCCCTCTGTCCCCGATCATGGAGAAATTAGGGAAGCCATTGAAGGGCCACCCCATGGATTCCTATGTCAGCGAGGCAGTGAGCCAGAAGATCGTAATCAACTGTGTTGAACGCTGCTGTGAGGTCAAGCAGCAACAGCAGTGCCGACCCGCCTCAGTCCAGCTGTCTACAGACATCATCCGTTAGGGCAACCAACATCGTCTCTGTCCCGTGGTTAGGGCGAAAGCTGGGCTGGAATGGATCCAGTGCTGATGTGTCATCCAGGAAAGCATGGAGCTGCTCAGCTACCGCTCTCTCAAACACATTACCCAGAAATGATAGATTTGAAACTGGGCAGTAATTGGCTGGATTTGAAGGATCCAGTGGGTTTTTTTTTTCATGAGCTGTACCCACCATGGCCTCCTCAAGACCCTCTGGATAGACCCCCATCTCCAGGGACAGACTGACAATGTCCATAAGAGGGCCCCGTATCTTCTCACCTCTGGCTTTAACCAAGCCATGAGGGACACGGGTCAAGGAGGCACATGGTTGGCCTGATAGTGCCCAGGATCTTGTCAACATTGGCAGAGGAAAGCAGGTTGAAATAATCAAGAACTGAATCCAAAGACGGCCAAGGGGCCTCCAGTTCACATATTGTATCAACATTGGCGGGTAAGTCATTGTGGAAGAAGAAGAAAGAAGAGGAAGAGGAGGAGGAGATTGAATTTATACCCCGCCCTTCACTACCCAAAGGAGTCGCAGAGCAGCTTACAATCCCTTCCGCTCCCCACAACCGATACCCTCTGATGTAGGTGGGGCTGAGAGAGCTCTCTCAAGACCTGCCCTTGAGAGAACAGCTCTGAAAGAACTTGTGACTGACCCAAGGTCACACCAGCAGCTACACGTGGAGCAGGGAATCAAACCCGGTTCTCCCACATTAAAGTCCGCGCTCCTAACCACTACACCAAACTGACAAGACTTTCTCCAGAAAAAAGCTCACAAATGTCTCAGTGCTAATAGTCAAGTTTCTACATCTATTTTGGTGTCTCTTGGTGAGAGAACCCTCATGTTCAGAGGCAGTGTACCTCTGCATACCATTTATAGGGTCAGAACAACATCCGGGGGGAGTTCTGGTCTGTGCCTTAATTGCTGGGAACATTTGGTTAGCACTGTGGACTTAATGGTCCTTTTGTCTGATCCAGTATTATCTCGCTTGTAGATCTTGGCTCATTCTTGCCTGGTTCTTCCCAAAGGAACCTCCCCTAGTATTTTACTGACATTAGTTTTCTGGCAAAGTCATGGACAATGTCATAGCTCGTTCCTCATTCAGTTGGATCCCCGATGCTGCAGCTGACCTGAGTTGGAGTGGAATTGGACACAAGCAACTTCAAGAGTGGGCCTCTTCCCTCACAACAGAGAGGACAAGTGTGTAAAGAAGGGAAGTTATTTACCCCCCCCCCCATATCCCTTTCTCACTTGTATTAATAGGCCCATCACATTAACTGTGGGTGTGGGTAAACTGTCTTGACTTTCAGGTGGGTACCCATATCAGTCAGCACTAGTAAAGCCAGGTATTCATCCAGAAGCACCTTTTCTACATCAGATACCTGATGAAGGGCACTGACCTAGATAGCCCAGTCTCATCAGATCTTGGAAGCTAAGCGGGGTCGACTCTGGCAAGTACTTGGATGAGAGGCCTCCTTGGAATACCGGCAGTCAGGAGGCGGGGGCAGGCTTTATTCAGCCACCTCTCTGAATATCCCCCAGGCCCCCAGTAAGGGTCAGTCACCAGAGGTTGCTGTGACTTCCAGGGACACACACACACATGAAAAATACAAAAACATACTAAAAAAAGGGGGAGATATCTGATGGAGCTTTGAAAGCTTATACTGTAAATCTTGCTGGTCTTTACGTTCACATTTCTTTCCATTCTTGAGAAGTCTTCTCAGCTGTTGATGAGTGCAATAAATAAATAAAACCCACAAGGAGTGAAAAAGAAGCACAGAAGTTGCAACAGTCTATAAAAGGAATAGTCAGAAAGGTAAAAAAATGGAATTACAAACAGCATTTCTTTTGCTTTGGAGGGGTTTTTCTTTGCTTATGTAACTCATTCCACTCTGTTACCAAGGAGATATATTTGACCTTCTGCTCAGGTTAAGAAAATACACACATCCAGCCTGAGGTACCATCAGAGGGCAACAGACAAACCTTACAGAGTAACAGAAGCACAGAAGAACTGCTGGTGTGTGACACCACAGTTCCAACACGTGTTGCCTCCAAAACCTAGACAGTTTGGAGAACCAATGACAAGCTAGCATTCTTTATTGTGCCAGTACACAATAGGCACACAGAAGTGGCAAAGACAACCCCCACCACATCACTAATCTGTCATGTTTCCAG
>NW_015175972.1:1821033-1839493 GCF_001447785.1 Gekko japonicus
TGTTTTGTAACTTGGGTATGTCTTGTGTACCTGCATGAACTGAACAGCTGTCATACTCTAGTTTATCATAAGAGGTACTGGAATCCCTGCATGTATTATAATCCCACAACACACCTCTGTGAAAATACATCATACAAGCAAGAAAAGCCATGGTGAATTCTACTTCTTCCCACTGTTTCAAAAGGACACCACTGCAAATGCCTGACGTTAATACTAATTATCGTATGGCGTTGCATTTAAAATAGCTAGGTGATCCTGAGATTGTATGGCAGTCACGAGATCTAGCTCTTAGCATTATGCTAGTGGCAAGCGAGACTTGTTTTCAGGGGCTGAGAGAGCTCTGAGAGAACTGTGACTGACCCAAGGTCACCCAGCTGACTTCATGTTCTCCAGATTAGAGTCCACCATGCTTAATCACTACACTAAACTGACAACTGCAAGTGCCAAGCCAGGATCCAAAAGCTCCACATGAAAGGGTCTTCTAATATAACTCTGATTTAAACAGGGATCATCCAGCACTCTATTTTTAAAGTTATGCTTTTCCTCTGTTAAAGACAATGCAATTTTGCTACAGATTTTCAGAAATAAAACTTGCTTATCAGTACTGTATGCAGGAGGGGGTGGTACCTACTGCATGAAGAAAATAGATGCTAAGAACCAGCCCAGAACCAAGATGCTAAGGAGTCTGGTGGTAGGTTGGTAGATAACTGAGGGAAGCCCCAAAAACCTGGAAAATATTTTTTGGATTCTGTTAAATGAAACCAACAGAGGCTGGAATAAGACTCAAAAGTATTCTGAAAGAAGGCACTTAACATGTGTCCTGCAAGGTTAAAGATTATTTGAAGCGTTCCAGATAAAAATGGACATTTTCTTGGAGTGAGTCACCAATGGCCTAGGGCTCTAATGCTGTGCAGTTTCAAGCAAGCTATTAAACCTCATACGTCCTATTCTCACTCTGAAAAATGAGAAAGGGGGTGGGGGGAAAATATGGAGACTCTATGCATACTGGGATGGATGGACAACAGCATTGTATAGCCCCATCTCATCAGATCTTGAAAGCTAAGCAGGATCGGTCATTGGAAGGGAGACCTCCAACAAAGACTGTGCTGAGGAAGGCAACGACAAACCACCTCTGCTTCTCAGTTGCCTTGAAAGATCTCTGCCGGGGTCGCCATAAGCCTCCTGTGATTTGATGGCATTTTTTACACACACACACACACACACACACACCCCCCCCCACACACACACACAGAGGGGTGGATCCAACCACCCTCCAAGAAGCCTTCCTCCGGCCTAAGGTGCCATTCTCTAACATAAGAGCCACTTCAGTTAAAGGAAGGCATCAAGCTTTGCTCAGTGGAGTGGGTAAAATAGGGGCATGGTCCATTCCATTAAAGTTAGGGAACGGGACAGAGGTGACCCCGCTTGCTATGTCCATCCCGGATGCATTCCTTTTCTCTGAGGGATATTCTCACAACCTTACTGACTATGATCATGCTTGGGTGAGTGGAGGGGGAAGTGCAGAACAAATTCCTATACATGAAGCATGTGTGAAATAGCAGAGAAAGAATGCACGTAGAATCATAGAGTTGGAAGGGACCCTCCAGGGTCATCTAGTCCAACCCCTTGCACAATGCAGGAAATTCACAAATACCTCCTCCTCCACAACCCCCGGTGACTGCTGTTCCATGCCCAGAAGATGACAGAAAACCTCCAGGTTAAACTATTTTAAATGTGCTCTAACATACCTTTTGCCTGTGTAACTACAACCTACTGGTACAGCTTCTGTGTTAATCCCTCCTCTCCCCCCACTACCGCCCTCCAAAATTTGATGTTTACTTTTAGGAAAGCAGATCTCAGTCAAACCCCACAGGCAGTTGATACATTACCTAAACAAGTTTAGGGAAGCAGGGAGAGAATTCTAGTAAACAAGCCAAATAGCTCCTGTCATTTTTAGTCAACGTCAGTGAAACTAAAAGCTGATTTTAGTGCAAATGCAATCACTAGTACGTAGCGCTGTGTTCTCCAGTCTTTTCAGAGTACGCATTTGTATATTACTGCAGAGGAAAAAAACAGGTATCCCTCCATTAAATACTGCATTAGCATAGAAAAGGGAGCACTGGAAGATTAGAGACAAAAGAACCAATCCCACTAGTATTAAATACATTCAATATCAGAGGGATACATCCTGTATATATGAATGCAGGTCTGGAGATTTTATGGTGTAGTGGTAGCTAAACAATATCATCCCCAGGCACAGGAAATCTTTAATGCTTCAGAGCTTTTAGACTGGGACAGGAACACTTCTCTCTTACAAAAGTAACCTGAAATTTCATGTTTGGCGACCTACTAAAAAAGCTAGACTTTAAATACAAATAGTCTACTGTGCTTAAATTTAACTTGCTGATTCACTAAACCTGCTGAATAATTAAACTATTTTAATAAAGGTTAGAAATGCAAACTGATGGCCACAAAATAAAGTTGCCCTTGTGATTATTTTAATGCAAGCTCCTTTAAAGTTCAGGGTAGTTGTGGTGTAAGATGGAAAGGCTTAAACAGCAGGGATGAGAGCAGAATTGCAAACATCTATGTATCTAAGAAAACTTTTTTTTTCTGTGCAGATACTTATTTCCACCAACAGAGGGCTCACTCTTCGCCAACAGCTTTTCCTCCATACTCAAGGCAGGGCCTTCCTGGGTCTACAGAAAAATCCAAAAAGTAAAAGATGACAAACCCTTCAGGGACTGTTAAATTCCCCCCAATACCTTTTGAAATGGTGGAGTCTTAAGGAGGGCTGTGTTTGGGGAAGGGAGAGGCCTCAGCTGGTTATAATGCCACAGAGTCCTCCAAAGCAGCCATTTTCTCCAGGGAGACAGATCTCTGCTGTCTAGAGTTCAGTTGTAATCCGGGGTGGGGTGGGGGTGTGTGTCTCCAGGTCCCACTTGGAGGTTGGCGTGGTAGCAGTTTAGGGTTGCCCGGTCCCTCCCCCCCCCCCCCCCCCCCCCCGTACACCAGCAGACTCCACCCTCCAAAGCATCCAGTTTCTCCATGGGAAGTGATCTCTGTAGTTTGGAGATGAGCAATAATTCCAGGGGATCCCCAGGTCCCACCTAGAGGCTGGCATCCCCTAGGCAGCACCCTCTGGGTGAATTGATACCATCTGATTTGCATGACTCAACTAGGCCAGCCACCCTATGAAAGCCAGTGTGATGTAACAGAGCTTCAAAGTAGGGTCTGCAAGACCCAGGTTCAGATCCCCATCTTGTGGTAGAAGCTGACTGGGTGATTTTGGACCAGTCACAGACTTTCAGCCTAACCAACCTCACAGGGTTGTTGTGTAGATAAAGAGGAGAGAATAATGGAAGCTGCTTTGGTCCCCGCTGTGGAGAAGGAGGCTGGAAAGCTAAAGGCAGATAAAGGTAGGTTGGCTGTTGGGTGGGAAGGAAATAGGTTGCCAACTCCAGGTTGGGAAATTCCTGGGCATTTGAGAGGTGGAGCCTGGGGAGGGTGGGAATTGAGGAGGGGAGAAACTTCAGACCGGTATAATGCCATAGACTCCACCCTCCAAAACAGCCATTTCCTCCACAAGAACTAACATTGCCAGCCTCCAGGTGAGGGCTGGAAATCACCCAGAATTACAACTGCTGTCCAGGTGACAGAGATCAGTTCCCCCGGAAAAAGTGGCTGTTTTGGAGGGTTGAGTCTATGGCATCATACCCTGCTGAGGCTGCTTCCCTCCCCAAGCCTCATTGTCCCACGGCTCCACCCCCAAATCTCCAGGAATTCCCCAACCTGGAACTGGCACCCCTAAGGTGAATTGATCCCTGTAGCTGGGAGATCCATTGTGATTCCCGGAGAGCTGCCATTGCTGCTATGGGAGGAAAGGAAGCAAGCAGGAGGCTGGGAGAGTGATGGGGGCAGGAGAGAGTGATGGGGTGGGGGGCAGAAAGAGAAAGAGTGATGAGGTGGGGAGGCAGAAGAACAAAGAACAAAGACAGGTCAGAAAGAAAGAGGAAGTCACATGTTTGGAGGAGAGATAGAAAGAAAAGGGGGGCAGAAAGGAGAAATAGTGTGAGAGAGGTAGGGGGAAAGGGGAGATAGCAAAGGTGTGAGGAATGGGATAACCATCCTGCAAGTTTCTTGCGGGTCTCCACTTGTTCAGTATGAATTGCGAACATTTAGGATGAGAAGAACTAACTCGCAAAAGCCAGAAGAGAACAGAGGGGACTGTGGAGTATCAAGAAAGCTCTGAGAAGAGATTTAGCGGCAGCATGCATGGAGGAGGGAATAAAAAGGGGCTGGCTGATAGCAGAGGAGATGGGAGGAAAGAAGAGGAAGAGAAAGCGGAGATAAAATAGCCGGCAGCATGGCCACAAGCAGCGGAGTCTAATCCTCCACTTATCATCACTGGCAGAGTAATAACAACTGGAAGTAAAAAATACCCTAAAATGCATATGTAAAAAAGTCACTAATCTCTGCTGCCCAGATGCTTGCTACCGTAAGAAGCCTGGCAAAGGTTCTGCTGGAATTAGTACGAGGCAGCTGATTGCTCACGAACAGACTTTGGCCACCTTTGCCCCTAAGCCAGGTTTTGAAGAGACGATGAGAGACTTTGACCTGGTCATACAGGCAGGCCTAATGGGAACGTAAGTGATTTGTCTAAAAGCGCAGGAGAGAACTCTCTGCACCAGACCGTGCAACTGCCCAACTCTCAATTTAGAAACATTTTTTTTTGCCAATAAGTCACAGCTGACTTATGGCAACCCCTTGGGGTTTTCAAGGCAGGAGACATTCGGAGATGGTTTGCCATTGTCTGCCCTTGTGTAGTAAACCTGGTATTCCGTGGTGGCCTCCCATCCAGAGAGTGACCAAGGCCAACCGTCCTTAGCTTCTGAGCTCTGATGAGATCAGGCTAGTCTGGGGTCTCCGGGTCAGGTGACAAACTAGAACCTCCCCCCCATTTTTATTATTTATTTTGATTTATATCCTGCCCTTCCTGCATCAAAGAGGACATAGCACGTAACTTACCCATGCCTTCAGTGAAGGCTTCGGACGCCAATACCTTCCCCCCCTCTTACATACTCACAGAGAAGGAGTATAGGATCTATACAATGCCATTGTGTTTATTTGCAGACGAGCATTTTAAAGGCACTCATGTTTAAAAAACTGAACTTTTATTTTTCCATGTTAAAAATTTACCAAACCTCTCTCTTTTCTGCTGGACTGGACACACAACAGCACAGCATTAACAAAATAACAAAAACAAAAAGCTAGTGCAGTCTTTAGAAAAGAAAGCTAGTTTCTATCAACTAGCAAAGAGGCCATGTCAACCTTTCACTCAACAGCACGTGAACCACTAAGCAGCCTATGACTCAGTGACACAGGACTTGTGAACAGCTTTTGGCATTCAAAGCAAGCACAGGAAGTGTTCTCCATGCCAGTTTCAAACGCCTGAAGCCAAGTCCCCACATTACGACTGTGTGGAAGATGCATGAGCTGTCTCATTATCAGGAGCAAACAAGCACATCTTCCAAGAGGAAAACATGTGGGCTCAGTTTGGACTTCCTAAGCATGAGGAAAGGAAACACAATTCACTCGTGCTTCCTTTCCCTTTGCCTGTTCAGGCTATCCAAAGCTACTGAATTACAGAAAGAATAAACGGATCTAAAACGCAGCTCTGACAATATCTCCCCCCCCCCCCCCCCCCATCATAATCAGGGCAAGTTTCAAACCTGGAGCCAGCAGAAAGTATTCCTTGGGGGTTTTTTATCCAACAACCTCAGCTAGCATGAAGCACAGGAATGCTGGGCATGAAACACTCAGGGCCATTCTATTTATTCTATGCACAAGTCCTTCAGCACAGCAGAGTTTCTAGATCTTCCTTGCAGGTTCCTAAAGTGGTTGGTTTTGTTTTTCCACTGCATCGCTATGCGAGGCACAGTTCCACATGGTCATTTCTCTGCAGCTACTCAGGAATTCATGACCTTCAGAATGCCTGCAGAATCAGCTTCCGCTTCACATCCCGGCTGAACCTGTTCATCTTGAACAGCTCACTGTCATAGAAGGCAGAAAGGTTGTGGATGTTGATCTGGCGAGCCTGGGAGGAAAGGGAAGAGACAGAAGGTAAAACCCCCAAGGCTGGTTTCTCTCGCTAGCACAAAATACAGGCAGAAACACTGGCTGGGCTACAGCAGGAACCGTACCGGCTTGGCATTTGCCTCTTCTCATGTTCTTACCATTACTGGATTCAACAACCATTAAGAGGCAGTCAAGTACACTTTTTAATTAAACAGGCACCTGTACAAACAAAGCCAGGGGGATGTACCTGGCTGAAGTTGGCCGTGGGGAGAATCAACAGTGCCGTCCTAATCAGAGTTACACCCTTGTAAATCCATTAAAGTCAATGGGCTTTTAAGGATGTAACTCTGCTTGGGATGGCATTGCAAATGTAGAATAGTTGCTTAATTAGTCCAGTCCTGGGGGAAAAAAGGGGGGGAGCATCCTACACACCCACTGCAGCTCTCTCACAGATGGGGTTGCCAGACCCCCTGGTGGAGGTAGGGGTCCCCCACCCAGGCCCGTAGTCGGGGGGCATTTCAGTTTCTTAGGGGGCACTGGCTAATCGAATTAAAGGTAATTTAATTAAAGTTAAATAGATTTTTCTGGGGGAAATAGGTGCTGTCGGGCTCTACGCTGTCACCGTAGCCAGCCCTTCACACCAAACAGCTGTGCAGGAATACCCAGCTCCTTCCCCACACTCGCCACTTTGGGGGCCCTGAGCTGGATGGGAAGTCATGAGGCCTTCCCAGTAAGTCAGGGGCCCTAGCCCCAAGATGCCCACTGTAGCTACGAGCCTACCCCACCACCCGTCAGCTGGCCAGCAGGGAGAATTTACCTTGAAAAGAGGGAGGCCCAGCCAACATGCAGCGATGTGTCTATGTGCCTGCCCACGTGAGCCAGAAGTGATGCCATCATGTCGGGGAGACACGCTGGTATTTGGACAAAACTCTATGGTAGAAGCCAAATTTATCATAGAGTTTTTGCCAGAATACCAGAATGTTACCCTGACATCATTTCCAGTTCATGTTGGCAGTGACACAGGCATGTCGCTGCACATCAGCTGGACCTCCCTCCTACTCCTGGAAAGTCCCCCCCCATCCCCACCGGTTGCCAGGAGGGACCTGGCAACCTTACCCACAGACTTAACAAAATCTGAAACAAAGACAGGAATAAGATATCGTATAGAAAAGATGTGTCTATAAGAGCTTCTAATTAAGTGCTGCTTAAAAATAAACAAAACTGCCTCGTTCTCTGGAGAGCACATGATTCTTCAAAAAGAAAAAAAAACAAATAAAACAAAGTCAGCTATCAGTGACTGAAAAGCTGCCATTGTTAGAATCCCCCCAAACCTTAATTTTTTAGCCACCGAGTTGATGGGGAAAAGTCTAACCTATTCCTAGAGATAGATCCAGGTTGTATGCTAATTTACTGTTCACCTATGTAGCGGCATCTGGCTCTGTATATGAACGGTTAACTTCCATTTCAATGTATTTGAGGAAGTGTGTGCATGCACACGAACGCTCATACCTTGACTAAAACTTTGTTGGTGCCCCTGGACTCTAACTTTGTTCTGTTCCTAGAGAGTTACTGCAAACTTCCCTCACCTGTTGTCCTGGAACACAACAGCTGAACTGGAAGACTTCTCATTTGAACAACCAGTGGCAGACAGAAGGATTCACTGTTACCCATATAGACTTAATGTTTCAAAGAGTGCCCCCTCTCATGGCTACCAAATGAATGCTGTATCCTTGTAGCTAGCGCTGTATCTTTCTTGTCTATGCATATTTAGCTCTCTTTCCACTAATACTTCAATTCTAGGCCTATGTACATAAAGACTGAGGGAAAAAAGCTAGGGCAAAGAACCCCTCGCCCACTTCTAGGAGCTCAAGTTTCCCTTTAGTACATGCCAACTAACACCAACATCCCCTCAGGTCAGAAGGGGAAACCTGGAAAGGCTTAGAATCCGTAAGGTTCAGACTCTTAACATGTAACACACAAATGAAAAAGGAGAAATCCTGTACCTTGTCAACCAGGTCTTTCTCTGGAACCTCAATGGTATCCTGCTGAGCCCCATAACGATTTCTCTGATACATCACCTGTTCTGAGACCAGCTGTTTCAAAATGAACAGCAATAGCTCATTGTTATCCTGCCTGAAGGCAAGGTACCGAGCAAAAGTCTGTGGGGAGAGTAGAAAGCAAAGTTGGGAGGCTCACCATCACCAGTGAAATTTAGAAAAGAAAAGATAAAGTACATTCTGACACCCCCTAAGTCAACTCAATCTCTGCTTCAAAGCTGAGGGAACAGCCATGTGCCACCAAGCCATTATTCATCTCCAGACCATCACAGATGAGCCCCTCTATGAAGAAGCAAAACTGGGCTTTCCCAAGATGGCTAGCACTGAGGAATTAAGAAAGAATGACAGCCCATCTGGAGGCTGGCATCCCATCTACTTTCTGAGGGAAGTCAACATTCACATAAATGCATGAACACAAGCTCAAGGACAACATCTGACGTTAGTGAATAAGATTGCTTAGTGTTCTGTTAAGAACTGGAAGGGCAATGGTTTCAGCGAGTTTAGCAGTCCTATGTAAAACAGATACGAATGGATAAAAACAAACACTGAAAGTATGATTTTAAACAGAAAAGGCCTGCCCCATCATTTGAACTCTGTGAAACAGATTTTCAGTTTATTCTATAATATCTTCTTCCCCACACTGAAACCATTCTGTCAGTCAGGAGTGCTCCAGATTACAATCCACTCCATCCTTCTGGAATATTCTGCTGCACCCACCAGCATGGCAGGACTCTTCAGTAAGACTCTTGGCCCTTTCCCCCCTCATCCACTTATGCTACCAAAAACAATGTTAAAATGGGCAGGGTCCTAACTGACAGAAAGAAAAAAACTTCCTTTTCAACCTCTGAGCAGGATCTCTTACTCCTGTCTCACAGGACTAAGCTATTTTTAGAGCTTTGCTGAAATATATAGAGGATTCCAAACACAATGTTTCAGAATACTTTAAATGTCTTCATCCCACCCAACTCAGCCATTCAGTATGGATTATATGCATGTATAATGTACAAAGAGATGGACCCTTAGTTAGGACACCTGAACATTTAGGGTCAGGCCTTGGCTCCCAGTCTTCCGAGATGAAAGTTCTGGTAATGATGGGCACTGGGCTGTATCCCTATGTAAAGTTTCCATGGTCTCCCTCTTCCTGCAGCCCAAAACACCGTCCAAGTGCTGCTCCTGAGGGATGGGAGACTCTCAAGAACAGCAGGGAGGGGAATGGAGATCTAGTACAGAAGGGGGGAAATCAGGAAAAATGGACCCCTCGTTGTGCACATGGGAATTTTGTTCTGTTCCCACATGTTTTGAAAGGGGCCCAAATCGAGGCAACTAACAGAAAACCACTCCCACATACCTTCCGCATACTCCTCATAACGCTGAACTTCTGTGTGTCAATGAAACTCTCCAGCATGACTCGGATGGCCATGTTGACATCGTCCTCCATCACGTAATCCCGCAGGTGCATGCGGGCATGGGCCTCGGCCATTCGGATCATGGATTCAATGTGGCGCACTGTGATGGGGATACTTCCGGTCGCCTAAAGAAAGAGCGGGATGATCCCAAAGCACAGAGTTTTCCTCCCTATGTTGCATTTGCTGCTTTTTAGGCTTACACTTCCAAAAGTAGTGTGTAAAAAACCTAATAAAACTAGCAGCAGCAAGATACATAGTCCACAGGAGACTGGAGAACGTTTAAGAATCGAACTATGCCAAGAACTAGGGAGAGAGCGCCATCTGCTGGCAGACAGCAAGCAATGCCAAGAAGGCAATCGATTCTCAGGCCTGCCGGCTCAATTGGTAAATGAACTCTTTAAATAAGCTCCAGGCTGATATGGAGGCAACAGCTCTATTTGTTCCACTTATGAGGCAAGAGTGGTATAGCTCAGTGGTACGGTATATGCTTGGCATGTATAAAAGATCCTCAGTTGAGTTCCTGGCATCTCTAGTTAATTCAGGTACTGCAAGACCTACAAAGACCCCTGACCCCCCCCCCCACTGCCTCAAATCCTACTCCCCGCAGTAGTCGCTTTACCATTGATTCTTTCCGGAGTTCACTGTACATTCTGGCCACTTTGTCCTGGTCCATCTGGTTGAGTTTGGGATGGACTTTCTCCTTGGCATAGATTATGTATTTCTTCAGGACCTCCTGAGGTATGGGTTCCACGCCGTAAGTATTAGGAAGAATAATCTCTTGAGAGTCTCCACTCACAACATCCTTGTTGCTGGGGTGATGCTTGATGTGACTGCCAACCACAAACCGAGCCAGCATCTCATCCTGCAACGGGATTCAGGAAAGAGAACAGCTGCTGAAGTTACAGAACTGAGGTACGTCAAAGATGGGCGAGTGGGCGTCAACATGGCAAATGGGGTTCAATGTGGCCAAGTGCAAGGTGATGCACATTGGAGCCAAAAATCCTAAATATAAATACACGTTGATGGGGTCTGAACTGGCAGAGACTGAGCAAGAGAGAGATCTTGGAGTTGTAGTGGATAACTCACTGAAAATGTCGAGACAGTGTGTGACTGCAATAAAGAAGGCCAATGCTATGCTGGGGATTATTAGGAAGGGTATTGAAAACAGATCAGCCAATATAATAATGCCCCTATATAAATCAATGGTGAGACCTCATTTGGAATACTGTGTGCAATTCTGGTCACCACACCTTAAAAAGGATATTATAGCTTTGGAAAAAGTGCAGAAAAGGGCAACTCAAAAGATAAAAGGGTTGGAACACTTTCCCTATGAGGAAAGGTTAAAGCGCTTAGGGCTCTTTAGCTTGGAGAAAAGACGACTGAGGGGTGACATGATCGAGGTTTATAAGATTATGCATGGGAAAGAGCAGGTAAAGAAAGAGGTACTTTTCTCCCTTTCTCACAATACAAGAACCCGTGGGCACTCCATGAAATTGCTGAGCGGTCGGGTTAGAACGGATAAAAGGAAGTACTTCTTCACCCAAAGAGTGATTAACACATGGAATTCACTGCCACAGGAAGTGGTGGCGGCTACAAGCATGGACAGCTTCAAAAGGGAATTAGATAAGCATATGGGGAGAGAGAAACACCAGGCTGAAAATCTATGAACATCTTAGCAGGAGTTATTCCCAAGTGCAATTGGGCGGGGGAGGGAGAGAAGGAGAGGAAGAGGAGGAGCCACAAGGTATGGATAGGAAGTCTCAGTCCAGGGCAAGTGATGTTCTGTATTCTTGGTGCCTGGGGGGGGGGAGCAACAGTGGGAGGACTTCTAGTGTCTTGGCCCCACTGCTGGACCTCTTGATGGCACCTGGTATTTTTGGCCACTGTGTGTGACAGAGTGTTAGACCAGATGGGCCATTGGCCTGATCCAACATTGGCTTCTCTTATGTAGGATATTGGATTTATAACCCGCCCTTCAC
The DNA here is from genome assembly GCF_001447785.1 of Gekko japonicus. Classification (NCBI taxonomy): domain Eukaryota; kingdom Metazoa; phylum Chordata; class Lepidosauria; order Squamata; family Gekkonidae; genus Gekko; species Gekko japonicus. Next base: position 1,832,554 of record NW_015175972.1, read on the forward strand.
TACCTGAAGGAGTCTCAGAGCGGCTTACAATCTCCTTTCCCTTCCCCTCCCCACAACAGACACCCTGTGAGGTAGGTGGGGCTGAGAGAGTTCTCCTGAGAACTGCTCTTGAGAGAACAGCTCTGAAAGAACTTGTGACTGACCCACGGTCACGCCAGCAGCTGCATGTGGAGTAGTGAGGAATCAAACCCGGTTCTCCCAGATTAGAGCACGCTCCTAAGCACTACACCAAACTGGCTCTACAGCAGCACACATGACTAGATAGCTCTCAGATGACAATACCAGCCATGTTTTATTGACTGTTTTTAGATGTACTGTATCAATCTTTACTGGTTTTTAATTGTTGTAAGCCGCCCTGAGTCGCTTTGGCGGGAGGGCGGGATAAAAATCTAATAAATAAATAAATAAATGTCAGGGTGCAGTCTCCATGTATCACTTACAATTTGACCCTGCCTTTCCTCCACGTATCTCAGTGTGGCAAACAGGATCCCCCTCTTTAGTTTATACTCACAACAACCTTGCAAGGCAGTTTATGCCGAGAGTGTGTGACCAGCCCAACATTACACAGGGAAGGTCACCTCTTGAGTGGACCTCGTAACCCAGGCCTGACCAGCCCGACCCCTGCATGGCCACACTGCCTGCATGGCCACACCGCCAAACTCCCCCTCCCTGCCTTTCTTGTCCTGTGCTGTGCAAGAGGGAAGCTCATGAATAAACTTACATCTCGGTCAGGTCAGAAACCTCTGGCCAAGTCACATACCTGAACAGGATCCACGGTGTCCCTGACGACGCACAGGATATCAAATCGAGAGATGATGGGCTCCGTCAGATCAACGTTTTCTGAGAAAGTCAAGGAGGGATCATAGCGGCCACCTAAAGTGAGAAGGAAAAACTCGTTTCAAAACAGCTGCTGAATGCAGGCTTCCCAATACTGCACGCAGCTTCCCTTCTGCATTAGCCCTGGTTCTTCTTTCTTTATTACAGGCAAAGGAGGAATTCCCCCAGACCTGCTAACAGGGAGCAGAGAAAAGCAACAGTGTGACTGTTCCTATTAAGCGCAAAGGAGCAAATGCTTTTTACTGTCATGATCCACCAGTACATACCTATGGGGTTGGCAGCGGCCATAACAGTGCAGCGCGCTTGCAAAGATGTGACGATGCCCGCCTTTGAGATGGAGATGCTCTGCTGCTCCATGGCTTCGTGGATGCTGGTTCTGTCCTGATCATTCATCTGAGGGATCACAAAGGCATTCAGGCACCTCCTGGCTGAGGGAGGGCTCACACACCTGATTATGCAGAGGCTAAGGGTGGTGTGCGTTTCAAAGGACCTTCCCTTAACACGGCTACTGCTCTGCCAAAGAGACACCAGCAGAAGTTCCCACACTAATGTGCCTGGCTATGGGTTTGTTTCGGGATCTTCAAGGACAGAAAGCAGCAAACTGACTTCTTTGGACACTACAGTTAGTGCTGGCTAGCGTTATTGATCCACCCATGCTCGGCACAGCTGTTTCCACGTCCAAAGCTGCACCCTACTTTATGGCAGTTTCCCAGGCAGGTTAACCCTTAAGGTACAAAGGCCGCCATCGCTCACTCTTTCCTTTACCTCTCAGCTGTCAAGTTCAGAACGATCGCAGTAGAGCAATCTGGGCTCTGCTATTATTCAGCTCTGTTGTGTGCCCCAATCCAAACTCACCTTGTCAAACTCATCTATTAAGCAAATCCCTCTGTCTGCCAGCACCAGGGCGCCTGCCTCCAGGGTCCACTCCTTGCTCACCGGGTGCCTCTGAACATAAGCGGTCAGACCAACAGCAGAAGCACCCTGGCCGGTGGTAAAGATCGCTCTGCTGGACACTTTTTCAACATATTTCAGGAACTGAGACTTGGCTGTTCCGGGATCCCCACAAAGCAAAACGTTGATGTCACCACGGACTTTATGCTTTCCACCTGAAGCAGATTGGACAAAAAAATTATTTGGGGGGGGGGGGAGCAAACTTTAAATGCTGGTGCTGCCCTCAAGTGGAAAAATAAGGTACTGAATACATTATTAGTTCATGTGAGCGATAAACTGAATGCAGAATTTTATACTATTGATGTCTGTCTTCCCACTGTTCCCAAAGTCCATTATCTTTTCTCTTCAGGCTGAAGAGTCCAGCATCATACCGAAAGATCCTACAACACCAACTGAGAGATGCAGCTGGGTGTACTGAGGGAAAAGAGAATGAATCACTTATAAGTGTCATGCTATGCGGATTTCTATATTTACTGAAGTCTACAGACTTAGAAGGGTGTAACTCTGTTTAGGATGGCACTGTAAGTGGCCAGCTGGTTTCTTAATGCAAAATCTGGGGATTTAAGGACAGCTTCATATGTTTCAATGTGGTGGGGAGAGAAGACCCGGTTGTCTGTCTCTTGTGTGACATCCAGACAACTCCCCCTCCCTGAAGTGAGAGACATGGAACTGTACAAAAATGAAGGCTGCAGGTACCTGATCTTTGCAAGCGACTGTGGCTCAAGCATTCTCTGCAATGCAATATTTATTTTATTTATTTATTTGCATTTTTACCCCGCCCTCCCCACGAACGGGCTCAGGGCGGCTTATACAGGGGCAAAAGCCCATACATAAAACATTATAAAACAGTAAAAACTATTACATCACAGCAAAACAGATAAAGTGCTCCATACAAACAAGACGGTCTCTGAGGATGGTATATAACCTCAGCACTGCGTCACTGTAAGCAACTCAGGGGATCCATGTAATACCAGTGCTGACTCGCAGCGTCTTTTGAGAACTAGTACTTTCACTCACCTGGGTTTTTAGGTTCTCCTCCAAACAGGGCTAGGGCCAGGCCCCTTTTGATGTCTTCATGTCCATAAATGGAAGGAGCAATGCTAGCAAAGATCTGGAAGTAAAACCAGCAGGTAGGTCACCCATGATGCAGAATGGCTAGCACGGTACACTTTACATGCAAGATAGGCAAACTGCAATGGAAAGCTGCTTGCCACCCTTAAAAGATGCAAGTCTGTTTGCTCCACCTGCAAGGGGAGACTGTGGCCGAGAGCACACATATGTGCTAGGGGGAAAAAGCAGGTCTGGTAACATCACACTGTGCCAACCTCAGTGTGTGCAAAGCTAAAGGTAAGATACCATAACACAGCCTCAGAAGCAGTCCTTCCCTGGGGAGCCCCCCCAGATCCTCCCTCCAAACCACCCAGAATCAAGTTCTTACTTACAAGAACCAAATATATCCCCGCAGGCAAGGCAGGATATAAATCAAAATAAATAAATAAATAACACGCCCAGCTTCTGATCAACACCAAGAGTCCCCCCTTAACGGCTTAGAGACTATATAGGAACCGGGTGGCCAACGCCACGGAAAACAATTTATTTGCTCCCACAATGTGTCTCGTATACCAATGATAGTGGGATCACATGGATGTGCCTGGCTCAAGGAGCAGGCTCTTTAAACAAGTATGCTACCTTTGGAAGAGGTGACGGATAAAAATGCGACACACATCTTAAAGCACACTTGCTTTGATTTTATAAAATGTTTTTTTGACAGCAGAAGCTGCTACTCCCAGTTGGGGTACCAAGATCAGGAAGAAACTCTCTTTCTCTTCCGTTCTGGACACGCGACTCCTTGCCCTAGTTTCAGACAGTCAGCCCGGTGGCAGAACTTTGGAACCACACTCACTTTCTCTCCGATCTGCTCATCCTTGGAGAGGCCTACGATGACCTTCATGTCCTCATCCGTGAGCTCCCCAACTGCTACCTTGTCATCCTTCTTTGCAATGTGATTGGCCAGAATCACTGTGGCAAACACTGGAAATCCATTGGCTGTATTCAAGGAACCGTCATAATTGTTATTGTAGATTCCAGTAAGCTCCTGGAAGGCAGAGGAAAAGGGACATTGCAAAGTTACAGTTAACTAGGGAAATTCCCAGTCATTTAGAGAACTGCAGAAACCATCAGCACACAACACTACAGGAACATGAATCGAAGTGGATTCCATTATGCCATGTACGTGACAGAGCTGTTCAGGGAACAAGTTGCCAACAAGTTGTTTATGGTAGTTACAGTAAGGCCTATTTATTAAATGGGGTTTATAAGATTAATTTGTCAAGAGGGACTCTTAATCTACGAACTGTGTGAATGCCATTGCTTTCTGTAACAGTCTTAAAGACTCATTTTTTGATAATGGTTGCAGAATGCAACATCTGCAAAACTAGCATACAACAACCCTGAACAACTAGCTCCTAGAACTAACCTTTGCATGAACAGCAAAAATTCCCGTAAAATACTTCATTCTCATCCATTACATTGCTATGGAGTTTATCCTCCAAGCAATAAACTTCAGCTCACTGAAGATATACAGCATGCTAGGAGCCTGCCTTCATTTACATGGAGCCTATAAACTGATGCCTGGTCAGTAGCCAGCAATTCCTAGTCTGAGGGTGATCTTCCATGCAGAAAAAAAAAATGGATGTGCAAGCTGACTACAGCTTTTAATTTCAGCTACATAGGCGAAACCCCCCCCCACACACAAAAACAACAGACTCCTGAATCTCAGCCTAAGAAACTTGAGAAAGATGTACACCTCTTTCAGAAGCTACGTTCCTTTCCATAATGACCCCTTTCTTAAATGCTATGAATGGGATCAACGTTTTGTTCGTGATCTTTCCTGCCTTTCTGTCTTCAGGACACAATACTTACGATCTCATCTCCTGGCTTGCAGCTGTCCACCAGGTCAGCAAGCAAAATGGCATCCTTGGAGCGAGGAAGCCGGCCAGCTGCCACTTTCCCAGGGCTTTCCTGGATTTTAATGCGCTGGTAGTTCTGGTAGACGGTCTGGCAGGAGAAACCAGTAGGCATTATTAGGCCATTCAAAGTCATACTGGAGCCTGCACTGATGATTGGCACAGAATTACAAAAGGAGACTGGAGATTTGGGGGTGGAGCCATGGGACAGTGAGGCTTGGGGAGGGAAGCAGCCTCAGCAGGTTATAATGCCATAGACTCAACCCTCCAAAGAAGCCACTTTTATCCAGGGGAACTGATCTTTGTCACCTGGACAGCAGTTGTAATTCTGGGTAATCTCCAGCCCTCACCTGGAGTCTGGCAATGGTAATTCTCATGGAGGAAATGGCTGTTTTGGGGGTGGAGTCGATGGCATTATAACGGTCTGAAGTTCCTCCCCTCCTCAAATCCCACCCTCCCTAAGTTCTACCTCTCAAATGTCCAGGAATTTCCCAACCTGGATTTGGCAACCTATTTCCTTCCCACCCAACAGCCAACCTACCTTTATCTGTCTTCAGCTTTCCAGCTCCAGACCCCCCCCCCAACCTCCTCCTCCACAGTGGGGACCAAAGCAGCTTCCATCATTCTCTCCTCCTTTTTATCTACACAACAACCCTGTGAGCTTGGTTAGGCTGAAAGTGTGTAACTGGTCCACAATCACCCAGTCAGCTTCCACCGCAAGATGGGGATCTGAACCTGGGTCTTGCAGACCCTACTTTGAAGCTTTAACTGATGCACCACATGGGCTTTCATAGGGTGGCTGCTGTTGAATAGTAGCAAGCAGTCAGGCCTGGTTGAGTCATGCAAATCAGGGTGCTGCCTAGGAATGCCAGCCTCCAGGTGGGACCTGGGGATCCCCTGGAATTACTGCTCATCTCCAGACTACAGAGATCACTTCCCATGGAGAAAATGGATGCTTTGGAGGGTGGACTCTGTGGCACTGTACCTCACTGAGGTCCCTGTCCTCACCAGCGTCCACCCCCAAATCTCCAGGAATTTCCTAGCCTGGATCTGGCAGCCTTACCCCCCCCAATCCACCACCAATGGCCAGGGGGGACCTGGCAATCCTAGCTGCCAAGCCTAGGGTTGCCAACCTCCAAGTGGGACCTGGAGACTGCCAGAATTACAACCGAACTCTAGATAGTGTCAGCGAGCTGCCATTTCCTTGGGATAGGTCTCGTCCCTTTCTCATCCCCGCCCCTCCCTCACTCCTGTAGTTGTTATTCTTTTCATGTTGGGCATCTGTAACTGCCAAGGTTCTCCAGCTGGTGTGATGGGGTATTGTGTCTTTACGCTCTGGCTTGTTTAGGTTTCCCGTGTGAACTCAACTTGTGTTTATGGAACTGGCCGTTGCTGTTCTCAGGCTGCTTCGCGCCTTTTCTAATCTGTACCCTAACGAGGGAAATGAGTTCATTGGTTTAAACCTTGTTTGAAGTTCCTTTAATACACCTTCCCTGGGTATTGTAGTTATTCCTAACAATCTCTGTATGTTCATGATCAACCATGCTTTGGAAATAAATCTTGCTTCTTTTTGAACGTGGATCTATTCTCCTGATTTGGGATCTAACATTTTGTTAGGAAACCTACCTTTCCCCCTCACCCCGAGTCTGACGCCTGTCATGAGCGGGGCCGAAGGGAAACCTCCAATTTCGGCGGGGGACCGAGGAGCCATCCCAGTCACCGCCTCGACATCGGGCTCGATGCCGACCGATGGTGCCGTCGGGGGAACGATCCCGCGGCACGAGACTCTTCCCTGGCCACCTCCTACCCCGTCGCAATGGGGGAAACGGGAGATGAGAGCCTCGGAGGATTGGACTAGGTTTGATACTCAGGGCACGAAAGCGACGTTTGCTCATCGTGGGAGTGGACTCCGGGAAAGTCTTTTTGAATCAGGATTGTATCCCGAAAGACCCCGGAGTTGCCCGGCAGAAAATTATCGGATCGAGGATGACTTCTGGCCGGACGAACGACCGAGTGGACGAGACCGGGATACGAGATCGGGAAGGGGGGAGACCCGAGACGATCGATTGGAAGACCTCGAACGTTCCGTGCAGGACTTAATGAGAACGGTAACTGAGGTTTTCAATGCAATACCGCAGATGATGGACGATCGCATAGCAGATCGAGCGGCAAGATTGTTTCCGGGA
>NW_015175972.1:1840988-1880339 GCF_001447785.1 Gekko japonicus
AAAATTGACTTCGTGTCTCCTAAATGCTGTGCTCACTCATGGAAGGAGGCATGGGGTGCGGCTCCTAATGTAACCTTCCCGTGTGGGGTCCTGACTCCTGAAGAGCTGCTTTCTCTCCCACCGGAATATCACGATTTGGCTGAAGTGTTTGGGGAAGTGGAAGCTGACGAACTACCCCCCCACCACAACTCTGACTGTAGCATTGAGTTTTTGCCGGGCTGTAAGCTTCCCAAAGGGAAAATATATGCCATGGGACCCGCAGAAAAAGCGGAACTGCGGAAGTTCATTGACAAAAACTTGGCGAGAGGTTTTATCCGCCCGGCTTCCTCCCCCTTTGCAGCCCCGGTTTTGTTCCGGAAGAAGAAGGATGATGGTCTTCGCTTATGTACTGATTATCGTGGCATTCCCTCACTCCTGTAGTTGTTATTCTTTTCATGTTAGGCATCTGTAACTGCCAAGGTTCTCCAGCTGGTGTGATGGGGTATTGTGTCTTTATGCTCTGGCTTGTTTAGGTTTCCCGTGTGAACTCAACTTGTGTTTATGGAACTGGCCGTTGCTGTTCTCAGGCCGCTTCGCGCCTTTTCTAATCTGTAACCTAACGAGGGAAATGAGCTCATTGGTTTAAACCTTGTTTGAAGTTCCTTTAATACACCTTCCCTGGGTATTGTAGTTATTCCTAACAATCTCTGTATGTTCATGATCAACCATGCTTTGGAAATAAATCTTGCTTCTTTTTGAACGTGGATCTATTCTCCTGATTTGGGATCTAACAGACAGCAGAGATCTGTCTCCCTGGAGAAAATGGCCACTTTGGAGGGTGGACTCTGTGGCATTAGACCCAGCTGAGGCCTCTCCCTCTCCCTTCCCCAAACACAGCCCTCCTCCTTAGACTCCACCACAGTTCCTCTAGGAATCCCCCAGCCTGGCACTGGCAACCCTTGTCAGGCCTGGCCCCAAGGCTCCCTCCTTCCCTCAAAGGCCAAAATAGGCCTGGAAAGGGCCCCTCCCCCTTACTGAAAGAGCCAGTTAGAAGCCCCCCCCCCCAATCCAAATTTCTCACCATTGATGCCTGGAGTGATTGGCCCCTGCAGAGGCCATTTCAAAAGGTATGGGGGGGGGGGATTCAACCCTCCCCAAGTTTTTCTTTGTTTTTTAGTTTTTTGGATTTTTCTGCAAACCTAGAGAGTGCCCTGAGTCTGTAGAAAAAGCTGTTGGGGGACGGTCAGGCTTCTGTTGGCAGAAATAAGTATCTGCACCCAAAACAGACTTTGGCTATTCGATTGATAGATAATCACTATGACACACTGTGGATTTAAAGCAAAGACAGGCCATTCGATCTCATGTCCACACAACAGATCTCCAAAACAGTAGGCATGTTAGGATACATTCTGTAAAAAAATGATACAAGACTTGATCTCCAAGGTGTGAGTTGTATTATTAACTTGGTAGCCAGCAGCCTACTTCACTGTGCGGGGTCCACACAAGACAGACTCTTGCAACCCTGCATGCATGCACACCTCAACTACGATCATGACCAGGGGCAAGCGCACCTGCCCTATAATCATTGACAAATCATCTGAGGTTCTCATACCAGCAAGAAGCAATTTGTTTCATTTCACCCCAAAAGCCAGCCTTTGGGCTTGTTCTCCAATTCTGTTAGCAATACAACTACCTTAACACACACAATCTGAACAGTGTGGTTTCTTAAAACATCACAGAAGACTCCTAGCCTTGTCCCAAACGTCACTTACCTGTTCCATGTTGATTTCAAAGGGACCAGCAGACTGACACTCAGGGCAGGATCCAGGCTTCACTTCCTGGTTCTGAGACTGACAGAAAGGCCCCAGGATGAAGCTGCACTTAGTACAATTGTATTTGACCAAGCTGAGCTGGGGGAGGACCCCTGTGCAGCTTGTTACAACCCCACCCGTCCGGATCAGCTGGTTCAAATGTAGCTGCCTGTAACAAAAGGCAAGAGCAAAGTTAGGGTAGGAAAAGCCTCTAATATGAGAGAAAAGTGATTACAGTGGTCCCTGTGTTATCATGGCATATATGACGGGCAGAATGTTACTGGAACAGGCACAATGCCCTAGAAATATCTGATTTGGGGTGCTTAAGGGATTGCAGCACTTTTCTTATGAGGCAAAGCTACAGAATCTTACCGCTAAAACAATGGAGGGAGGATAATATTAATAAAACGGGAAAATATTAAACAAATTTAATATACAAGACATTGTGCCGCCTCAAAATCTACTTCACTCCTCTTTCCTCTCAATTTTTTTTCAAGTGCTGCCACTAAACAATCGGGCAAGTGGCTAACAAGCCTGGTTTAAGAGCCTTGGTCACAGATGCAAGGATAACAGGATTAACTGTACACCTGTACCTTTAAGGCCAAAACAAAGATTTATTGGAGAGAGCAGGTCGGTACAACCAGGGCTATTTTTGGGCAGGAACGGAGTTCCTGCTGGCTCCCGAGTTGGCCATGCCCAGCAGGAACTCATTAGTATAATAGGCCACACCCAACAGCAGAAACTCATTAGGACTGGCTACATTAGGGGTGTGTGGCCTAACATGCAAAGGGTTCCTGCTACAAAAAAAAGCCCCTGGGTTTTGACAACAAACAAGGTAAACAGAATAAGAAGCAAAAGGTGAATGTGGCTGGATGACCACCCTTCTGGTAATGTGGGGTGTGGCGTAATAGGCTAATGAGCTGCTGTCAGGGGTGTGGCCTAATATGCTGATGTTTTTCTGCTGTTGGGTGTGGCCTGTTATGCTGTGCTTTTTCTACAAAAAACCCCCTGGGTACAACAGAATGATTCAGGAAGGTGTTTTTATAAAGAGAAGAGGACTGTAGCCTATGCTCACTGTTTATGGTATCCATCATGTGTTTATTGTATGTATTACCCTGCTCTTACTACATTGTTGTCTACTTTTGTAATTCCATTTTCTGTATTCCTTTGACATAAAATGGCTGATTTTTTTTTCATTTCTGAACCCTAATCCTAGTCCTATTCTGCTGTTTATTAGATGTCTCCAAATATTAGGTTACACAATATAAATAAATGAAGTCTGCCTTGAACCTCAGTGAGAAAGGCAGACGACAAATTCAATAACATAATAAACCTGGACCCTAAGTTTAAGAGGGTTGCCTCTGAGAAGGCTGAGAGACTGAACTAATTTTATAGCTTTCCGTTACAGAAGTTTTCCATTCAAGTAGTTTTTCTGGAGAGGCGGCAAATCAATATTCTCAATACGTGAACACGCTCAAATTGCTGCCCGTTTCCTAAACAGATTACTGAGATTAAGCTGGCAGAAACATGTGCTGCAGTGTTTTGCCGAAGAGTTTGTCTTCCCTGAAACCAGGCTGACTCCTCACCTGAGTGACCGCAACTCCTCCACCAGAGGTAAGTGGGAAATGCGAACGTGGATTTCCTGAGCAATCCGGTCATATTTGGGGTACATGGCCAACACCACTTCCTTGGCAGCTTCATCAAAGATCTTCAGCATTTCAGCTGGGGCCTCAGGAAGAAAATAGGCGAGGACGTGTTCACGGGCAGCCAAGTCTTCATAATTCACCACCAGGCTCTCCCTGTTCTCTGTCAGGAGAGAGTGAGGTGAGCTTCCGACATAACACCCCAGCCACTCCATTAAAAATAAAGAGCCAGGCACTGAAGGAACTGCTCCACCTGTTAAATAATGCTGTGGCCTCCCAAGCAACACTGATGCTGATTGTTTTATTACCCCATAAAATGTACCGCATATGCTATTCTCTAACAACAGCACCAACAATATGAAACATTCTGAATATGATCTGAAACGGCCCCCTTGTTGCATAATAATCCTTGAAATAAAACCCTCAAGTAAAAGAAGCAGACATGACATAGTACTATATAATGTGTTGTTGTTAATAGACAATTACCATGCGGGGACCCGCGAGGAATTCTAGGGAAGAGAAAAACCCATTTCCCCCTTACCTCTCTTCCACTCTGCTCCGGACTGCCTCCTCCACCTTTTCCTAGCCACCATTCCCAGGGCACCCACTGAACTTTGCACCAGGTGCCTTGTGGTGCATTGCTACGGGCATCCAAAAATGGTAAGCTGGACTACAGCTGCTTTGTTAAACTCCAACCTAGGTAGGTGTCACTGACAAGATTCCCTCCCCCCAAATTTTTCTACCAAATTAAGATTTTTCTCCAAACCTGGGGTTTTCCCTGGGTTTGCAGAGCCTGCAACCACAGTACTGGGTGGTTCACTATGCAGATTTTACTACCTGCATGGGAACCCGTCCTTGAGAATTAGATATCATGATGGTTAAGCAGTACAAATGACCATAAGAAAAACCTATATGGCCCATTAAAGTCTTCTTTATGATGCTTGTAATGATTAGGTAAAGATGACTATGAGATGCGTTATAGCTGTGACTAATTAGAAAGTACTTTTAGTATAGCAGCAATAATAATTATGGAGTTACCCACAGGGAATTATTCTACGAAGAACATGGTTCCTAAATAAATCATCCATATGGCAGCCATGGAAGAAGAGAAGTTGTATACTGAACAACCACAGCAGAATGATAGACCGAAGGAGATGGCAAGCTCTGATACCTCCTCCAAGGGCTCTTTTTGTAGCAGGAACTCCTTTGCATATTAGGCCACACACCCCTGATGTAGCCCATCCTCCAAGAGCTTACAGTAGCCCCTGCAAGAAGAGCTCTGTAAGCTCTTGGAGGATTGGCTACATTAGGGGTGTGGCCTAATATGCAAAGGAGTTCCTGCTACAAAAAGGGCCCTGCAAATGTTAGTTCTGCTAAAGGGATTTCTGACTGCAGGAAGCCTGTTTTTATCCCCCCAATGAGAAGGCTGGAAAGTATGAGTTTCAACAGCAGGCAAAAACATTGAGGAAGAAGTCTTCTACATAGACAGCAATTGGGCAAAGTAGCCTACATGTCCCACCCCCCATCATCCTACTCCCCCTTCTCATGCAGCTGTACCTTTGCACATGTCACTGATCCTCTCCTTGAAGACATTGTGGCCGTGGTCATCCACATGTGTCTTCAGGAAGTTCTTGAAGCGGTGGTAGATTTCAAGTCGAGGGGCTGCCATAGACACCCACTCCCTCACAGAGTGCCCCTTCATGTCTTCCAGGTTCTCAATGCTCTCAATCATGTCTTCATCCTCATCCTCTATGCCATCAGCTGCTCGTTCAGCCATGCGCCTCTTCCGCGAAGGGCGATCCTCATCTTCATCATCAATGTCTGGATGAGGGGAGGGGACGGATCAGACTAGGATGTAGATGTTATGTTTTATTTTTGTGTGAGTAATTGTGTATGTGTGCACACCTGGAAGTCATGATTGACTTCTGGAGACCCCTAGTGGGGCTTGGATGTTTCAGAGAGGTGGCTTGCTATTGCCTGCCTCTGTATCCCAGCCCTGGTATTCCTTGGAGGTCTCCCTTCCAAGTACTTGCCAGGGTTAGCCCTGCTTAGCTTCCGAATCCTGATGAGATGGGGCTTGCCTGGGCTATCCAGGTCAGGGTACTAGAACGTAGACATTGTCTGTAATTCCAACGACAGCAGGCCAAGTGCATAAACAAGATTATCTGTACATACTCCCAGAAAACACGGTCTCATGCCTATACTCCAGCTCTCCTTCCCTTATAGTCAGAGGGGATGTCTTGTAGGTCACTTGGGCCAGTCTCAAACTCAAGTGCAGAAAATCCAGAGCATTCCTGACCAGATAGCTGTCTAGCCTCTGCCTGAGAACCACCACAAAGGGAAAGTAAGTCCTACCCACCGGGTAACTGGTTCCATTGTCAATCTACCCTTACCATCAGGATATTTCTCTTAACTGTTGAGCCCTACCCTCCTGAGTCTTGCCCCTCTGGAGCAGCAAAGACCAAGTCCTTGTCATTTTCTATGTGACGGCCTTTCAGGGTGTGATCATGTTCCTCCCCCCACCCCAGTCTTCTCTTCTTACTCATCTCATCAAGACATCTGCTGTGAACAGCTCTGGGGATCCAGTCTCTGTGGCTTCAAACTTGAGATGAGTTCACATCCTAATCTGAGACTGAAAGCCATACCTTGCAGGCTCAGTTACAACTGTGAAGCGAAACATGCCAGAGTAAACCATTGGTTGTGGGGAAATGCAATGAGTGGGTCTTTAAGAAGTGGACTGTGTGGACGCAGCAAGCTTCAAAGACATACCGTAAAGCAGACCAGGCCGCATGCGGCCCAGGCCACGGTCCATTTCGCGGTCCCTCTGCCTCATTGCCTGCTCTGCTGCTTCCCTTTGACTGGCGGTCAGTTCCTCTATGTCTTCATCATCCATGGCTAAGCCCTCACGTTCATAGAAATCCAACTCTGGAATATGGCGGTAGTCCCTAGAAAACCACAAATCTCAATCAGTCAGCTGTATGGCACTATCAGATGCTCTGGAAACTTGGCATCAATGGAAGAGAGCCCACACTTATTGTGTTACATGCCACTGTTCTCCATTCAGGATCATCTCTAAAAGCAGTTTGGGTGCTGCCATCTCTGTTCCATGTTAGAAATCTGATGTACGGCATTGCAGAAGTTGTACATTTGCTACTTATCACCTGCTATTCAAAATGCTGACATACATAAGAGAAAGTCCCCTCACCGTAAAATCAACGCCCAGGCCAAACTGCTGGACCTAGAGACACCAAATTCGGGCAGAGCGCTCCTACCGTGGCGTAGGTGCTTGCTAAGAAGGGATTTTTAGAAATTTGACCCCTAAGTGGGTCAAAAGGGGGGAAATGTGCTCCCCCCATTGATTCCTATGCGGCTGCCAGGCAGCTGCCTCTCTGCACCCCTCACTCTCTGATTGGTCAGCTGCAGAGCTCAGTGTTCTGAGGTAAAAAAACAAACAAACAACAGTTACAGGGGACTGCACAGAGCTAATAACAGTTGAGGAAATCAGGAGTGGCCAAGAACCACCTGTGAGGTGAAGCAAAGCTGCTGGCCCAGCATTGGCTTCCAACACACTCCCCCCCCTCCTACACCTAACAGGCGGTTGTCTGTCAGGTGCAGCAGCGGTTGCAGGGTGCTTAAAGCCATGAGGGAGCCTACCCCAGCAGTAACACCTTAGTGATCCTGCTAGCCCTGCCTCCACAGTGGCTTCTAATACTCCTCCTTCCTCCCCATCCTACACTGGACAGGCAGCTGCCTGTCAGGTGTAGGAGAGGAGGTGGGATGCTTACAGCTGCCGGGGAGGTTTGCTCAGCAGGATTGCCTTAGCACTGCTGCTGGCCCAGCCTCCCCGATGCCTTTAAATACAATTCCCCCCCCAACACCAGACAGGCCGGTGTCTGTCAGGTGTAGAAGCAGGGCCAGGGTATGAATGTTTATGGGGAGATAGTAAAGGACATTTCTAGGAGCCATTTCGATGTGTGCCTCCCTCCCTCATAAACCTGAAGAAATGTCCACCACATCACCACTCCCTCACACCAACTCCCCCTCACACCTCTCACCTCTTACTGCCCCCAAGAAAAGCTCCTGGCAAAGCCAGATACACCAACGCCACGAGGAAGAGGCAACTTAGGAATGCGGCAAAGACATTTGCACATAGTACTCCTGCAGTGCACTGAGCTGCACAGGATCACCCTGAGGTGCTCAGAACAACGCAGTCTCCATGAGCAAAACAATCCAGGAACACAAGTAGAGAGGCCATCACTTTTGTGGAAGGTAGGAGTTGACTTAACAGACGACTGCTTCTTAAATGGACAGTTCTATGTGGTCTGCTCCAGAGTGAGCTCATCAAGCAGCCTGGTGATCCTAGCACCTGAGGGCAGAACCACCAATGTGGTCTAGAGACAGGTCCTTCAGTAGAGGGGGAAAAAAGTATGTATGTCTCACTTTATTTCTTACACTCAGGAATATTTAATATAAAGAATGTTAACTTTCTACCATGAAGAGGCTCGGTTTTATGAGTGCATGTGTGTTCCCACACTGGAGCCAAGAAAACAGCTCACCTCTTTTTTGTTTGTAACAGACAGAATATGCTGTGAGATTCAGCCACATCACACATTGTTATGGACACAGCTTCTTTGGATACGTCACAGTCCCTGCTGCAGGGTATTCCAGGGACAACTCCCAAGTGCTTTCTTTCACTTTGTCTTTCTCTTTCATGCATGTGTACTCACACTCAGCAAGGGACTCTGACACGGAAAAGATCTGACCCTTCCAGCAAAACACATAACTTCTGTGATCTTTCGATCACCCTCTCCACTGGCCAGGGAGAGCAGTGAGGAGAATGAATTTGGATTGTGACAGTTCCAGGACTCTGCTTAGGATCTCTAAATAGGATCTTTAAGAATGGGAACAGCTGCCCAATTTCGTTGGATGCTGATATGGGCCATCCCTTCCAGAGAATCCTTCTCCGGTCCATTAAAAGCAATAAGTATTTGCAACAGCCTGTACTGCTCAAAGAGTCAGTTCTGAAGACAGACAGGCTGCTTGTTCCACCTCCAGCTCCTGTGTGCAAAAAAGCCCAAATGCACAGGCTCACATCATGCTGCTGCCTCTCAGTTTTCATTGACTGTATGATTTAAACCTATATGGCTTGAATTTTCCATATGTTAAAGAGACATACACTAATGTCTAACAGGAGCAGCAAGTGTTGTGGGGAGAGTGGATCGCAGGATCCCACTTCCACACAGGCAGCCAGCAAGCTTGTCAAAACCATGCCCCAGAGCATCAGTGTGCTCTTTTGACTGCTGGGTGGGTATGTAGGACATAAGGAGGAAGGTCCTATAACTAACATTAAACACTTATTAACATAGCACCTTCAAGGTACGGTATGGCAACAAAATCTAAACTTAATAAATCAAGTAAGCTAAGTTTTATGGTAATTCTAAAAAGTAACCTCACCGACAGAAGAGGAATGCAAAAGGCACAGGCTTCTAGAGATCAGCAACTGAAAGTACCTTTCCACTTGTGCAGATGCCTCTCCGTGCCCATCAAACTGTCTGGATGCATCTTCTGATGGGAATGAAAATGCCTATCTGCACTCAGGACCATCTCATCTTACATGTGGATAATGGCCCATGGACTGGATCAGAGCTAGTACTTCCTAAATCTCTTTTGCAGGGAAACACCCCTGGAAGAGGAGAACTTCAACCATTCTTGTCCTTTCAGCAATAAGTCCTGGTGAAACTGTCATCACTTCTCTGCCTATCTGTTTCTGCTTGCTGTGTCCACTCCATCCACAAGATCCAACTTCAACCATAATATTTCAACTTCCAAAATAAACCCAAGCTGCTCAGTTATGGAGAACTTTGCCAAATGAAGAGCGCTTGCACCCTGGCAGCCCACAGCTTCTAGGCTAAACCCTGTTTCCAGTAATCAAATATACCAAGCCATCACTCATATAGGTAGCCTCCAGACAAGACTTGTAAGCACAAGCACCCCTCCTACCGTTCCATCCCATCTACAATCAGCTCCTCCCCATCATCATCTTCCTCATCAGGGAGGCCTTCAGTCCCCAGAAGTCCTTCAGATTCATCCTCAAAGGGCGGCAGGTCTCTCCCCGGGCTGGAGGTGAGGGCATCCCCCCGCCGAGAACTGCGTGCAGGGCTGGTGGCCATGTTGAGCGACTCGGAAGAATCCTGAAGAAACACACAGTGACAAGTTAAAAAGCTACAGTGGGCGAGGGCAGGCATCCTGTGAGTAGAGATGCAGAAAACAAGGTGATTTTCAAAACCACAAGCATACAGAGTCTATTAAAAACACTCCAAAAAAATAATAATCAGGAAAACGTACTCTGTCAACCACCGCCATCACCTTTTATCCCTAGAAATTCAAAAAAACTGTGCTGGAAGGGAAGAAGTACCCTAAAAGAGGAAGGAAAGTTAATATATTCCACAAACAACCTATCAAATGTAGGGAGGCTTGTTGAAAAGAAGGTGCTATTTCTGTGATCTAGAACAACAAGAAAATTTCCCATCCATATTCCAGAAGGGCTCCCCAACAAGTGGGGTTGCCAGCTCTGGGCTGGGAAATACCTGGAGGTTTTGGGGGTGGAGCCTGGGAGGGGACCTCAGCGGGGCATAATGCCACAGAGTCCGCCTACCAAAGCAGCCCTTTTCTCCAGGGGGATTGATCTTGGGTTGCCTGGAGATCAATTGGAATAGCAGATATCCAGGTGCCACCTGGAGGCTGGCACCCCCACAAACAAGTAAAACTGTAGCTGCTTTCTTGGGATGCAGATTTTCTTTTTTAAAGGCAGAAAATCAGCAGCCTAACTCTCACGGGAGGTATTTATTTACTTCGTTTATAGCTCATCTTTCTCACCTAGGCTCAAGGCGGATTACGAAAAAAGGCCTGTTACAAGTAAACCCGTGGCTGGGCTGGCTGCCCTGCTTTAAGAGAATCAAAAAGGTAAAGGTTTCCCTTGCTCGAAAGCCAATCGCGTCCAACTCTAGGGTTGCGGTGCTCATCTCCGTTTCAAAGCCGAAGAGCCAGTGGTGTCCGAAGAAGTTTCCGTGGTCATGTGGCCGGGGCATGACTAAACACCGAGGCGCACGGAACGCTGTTACCTTCCCACCAAAGTGGTCCCTATTTATCTACTTGCAATTTCTTGCTTTCGAACTGCTAGGTTGGCAGGAGCTGGAACTAGAGACGGGAGCTCACTCCGTCATGCAGCACTCAGGTCTCGAACTGCTGAACTACCGACCTTCCACAGCCTTCAGTTCAGCGTCTTAACCACTTGAGCCACCGCAGCTCCAACTAGGCCCAAATCTCCATTGCGCCATGAGGTTCACTAGGTAGGGCACACTGGGCCTGTCAGTGTCCGTTTCAAGTACCTCCCACAGGGTGGTTGTTAAGGATGAAATGGAGTGAGTGAGTTTCGGTGTACGCTGCCTTAAGCTCCTTGGAGGAAAAGGGAGACAGAAAAGTCCTCAGTGACTGTTCCCCTCCAAAATACAGGAGGCTCACATGCCTGAGAGCAAGCCCCACGAAGAACACGCACACTCCAATGGACGGGAAGAGAGGGGCCCCCAACACACTAGTCTTCTGTGCTAGGCCACCACCCCCTGTATAGATACAGGGGGTGGTGGCAGTGGCTAGGCTCCTGGGAGGTTGGTTTTTTTTAGCGTAGCGGAGGTCCTGTGAGCTCCCTCTGCTGTCTGAAATCGAACAGGCGAGAATCCGTGCCGTTAAACAAAAGGGGAACTCCCCCACCCCAACTCCGAGGGAAGATTTTAAGATGCTGGATCCGCCTGTTACTATCAAACCCCTCCGTACTAGAAAGCTCTCCCCCCCCACCCCCCGCGGAAGGCTGCAGATCCCAGAGCACCCAGCTGAGGAATGAAGGGGGGGGGGGTTGTTTGTTTTTTAATGAACAACCCAATAGTCAGGCGAATGCCTGGCGCACAAAAAACTTGGCGGAAAGCGGGCTCGGTGGGGAGAGGATACATCCAAGCCAGAAAAAGGGAAACTCAACACAAACCTCGACTCCCTAGCAGCAGAATAAAGCCAACTGCTACAGACACTTACCGCCATCTCTGCAGCAATCCGCACAATTCTTTTCTACTACAGCCGCAGCAGTCCGGATTCCGCGCGAAATAAAATCACGTGGCTAAAAAGCCCGCGAAAGCTCATGAATAATGACCCAGCAACTACTGAATATGCAGATAAGGCGGAACCTCTTCTGGGAACGAATAGTGGAGAACGCGTTCATGAATATTAACCGCTCATGAAGGAGGGCAGCACCGTGACGTTGTCCGGATGGAAGGTCAATAAGCATTATACAAGCTCGAAAAGAAAAAGAGAGCACTAATGTAAAGATTAGCAAATCGGGGGATGTGCGGCCCGATCCTATGCATGTTTAGCAGATACTCTTAGCAGAACAAAGTTCGAGTCCAGTGTCACCTTTAAGACCAACAAAGTTTCACTCATGGTATGAGCTTTCCTGTGCACGCACACTTCCTCAGATACAGCGAAATGGAAGTTAATAGTCCATACATGTAGGCAGAGGGTGAACAGCAAATTAGCATACAACATAATGAAGATGTTTGAACAGATGCAAAGACCAAACAGGAATAACAAGCTAAGTTTATATGGTCACCATTTCTTTGGATTTAATTGTGGGGGAGGACACTGTAAAGCAAAAAAATAATAATTGTCAAAATAGGAGACCAATTTGTAACTGTATCCTTTTTGTGGGATGCTAAGAGTAATCAACTGAGATCCTGTCGTTATGATAATGGTAGTATTTGTAATTGGATTTTTATTTTATTTTTTGCCATCAGGTCTCAACTGATTTATGTTGACCTGTAGGGTTTTGAAGGCATAAGACATTCCGGGTGGTTTGCCACAGTATGCCTCCACATCATGCCCCTGGAAGCTCCATCCACATTCAAGCCAGGACTGATCCTGTTTAGTTTTCTAGATCTGATGAGATCAGGCTGGCCTGGGCCATCCAGGTCAGGGCTTTTTTCCAGAGTAAATATGCATGGTATCGGACTCTAAATTTGCATAGGACTGCATCCTAGGAGTGACAGACAGTTTAGCTCATTGATTTGCATGGAGGTTTTAATGACCCGAACCATGCAAATAATTCAGGTGGGTAGCCATGTTGGTCTGAAGCAGCAGAACAAAGTTTGTGTCCACTGGCACCTTGAAGACCAACGAAGTTTTATTCAAAGGGATGAGCTTTCGTGTGCAAGGCACACTTCTTCAGATACAGTGAAACAGAATTTCCTCAGCCATTACATATAGGAAGGGGGGTGATTAGTTGCCAGGAAGGGATAGTTAAGAGTCAAGATGTATAAAGAAGTGGGCGATTATACCTAAGATCTGTGAGTGGCAGTAAAGTAGCATACAAATACAAGAGTTAACAAACGGATGTGAAAATGAAGTTTGAGTCCCATGGCACCTCCAAGACCAATGAAGTTCAATTCTGGGTATAAGCAAGAAATGAGAGACTTAGCATGTGTAGATGCACACTCCTTCATATACACTGAATTGACAAGTTAGTTTCAGCGTGGGAGGGGGGAAAGCGAACTGGTGGGTGTTCTTGTTTAATCTGGTTCATTTCCTTGAGAAAGACTCTCAGGGTCAAAAATCTCATTGTCTTCTTTCTCCTTATCTCTGCAGCCTGTATCTGATGTTTGGGAGGGAGAGTATGGAAAGCGTTTAATTGAGTCGCTTTACAGAGCTGTGGTGGCTCAAGTGGTTAAGACACTGAACCTCAGGCTGTGGAAGGTCGGTAGTTCAGCAGTTCCAGACCTGGGTGCTGCATGACGGAGTGAGCTCCCATCTCTAGTTCCAGCTCCTGCCAACCTAGCAGTTCGAAAGCAAGAAATTGCAAGTAGATAAATAGGTACCGCTTCAGTGGGAAGGTAACAGCGTTCCGTGCGCCTTGGTGTTTAGTCATGCTGGCCACATGACCACGGAAACGTCTTCGGACAGCGCTGGCTTTTCGGCTTTCAAACGGAGATGAACACCGCAACCCTAGAGTCGGATTCGACTGGCTTTCCAGCAAGGGATACCTTCACCTTTACCTTACTCAACAGTAAGCCCCATTGAGTTCAGTGGATTTACTGCTGAATAACTGCATACAGGACTGCAGCTTCTGGCAGAAAGCTACTGAGGGGCCTAGCTTCTGTGACCTGTCTTTGCCATTCCTGATTGTACCATGTCATGTACAAAACAATAAAAGGACACATCTTTTTCTTTGTCTTTCTCTTTTCTACTGAATTCTCCTTTGAAGTTCTTTTATAGATGATCTTTAGATTACCAGGACAGTACTCTGGAACATTAAAAAGCCCTCCATTGGTTTCTGACTATTACCATTTCAAATGTCAGTGTGTCCATTTATTCTTTTAGATATACTTAAAACTCCAGCCAACAGGAAGAAGAAAGGAGTGGAAGATGATACAAAGAGAGGCTAGTAAAGATCTAGTCAAAAGACTCCCCACAAGTGGGTGGGGACCACTCCCAATTGTTGATAGATGGGCAAGGATTAACCGGATCTAAACAAGGAAACCACGGCTAGATTCGTGTCCAGTAACACTTTAGAGGAGGGGTCCCCTACCTTTTTGACCTTGTGGGTACCTTTGGAATTCTGACACAGCGTGGTGGGCACAGCAACAAAATGTCTGCCATAAAATGGCTGCTGCCAGAGGTGGAGCCAGCTACAAAATGGTTGCCCCAGCTTACCTTCAGTCAGGGAAGATCCTTGGGCTTTGGTGGCAGCTGCCAAAGCAATGTTTTCTATAATCTGCACAGCCAAACTCTAGTGGACAATCAGAAGCCTTGCTGGGCAAAAGCCCTCCCTGCCTCTCCCACGTTCTAAGAACACTTTGGTGGGTACCAGAAAAAGTGTCACTAGGTGCCATGCTGCCCATGGGCACCACATTGGGGACCCTCGCCTTAGAGACGAACAAGATTTTTGGGAGATGAGCTCTCAAGAGTCAAAGCTCCCATCATCAGATATTGGGTGAAACATGATGAGCAGACCCAGTCAGAAAAGTACAGACGGTGTAAAGGTACAGCTGAACTAATATAAAACTGCAATGGGTGAGAAATCTCAAATCCTGGTTCAAATGAGCAATTTCAATAGTACCTCGGTGACATGGAATGTCCAAGACCCATCACAGAAGCTAGTTCCATGTTACTTGGCAGCAGGGGTCATTTTGTAGAAAAAGAGGTGCAGGAGCTTATTAGCATAACTCATTAGCATAACTTATTTGAATATGCCACCCCCTGACATCAGGGTGTGTGTCAGAAGGCAACACCCACCGCTCAGGCACCACTGGACTGTTTTGGATTGCTAGCTATTGGGGGGGGGGGACATGCAGATCTGTCCTCGCAGAGGAGGGAGAGCTTGTACCTGAATAAAACTTGGTCTTAAAGATGCCACTAGACTGTTTTGGACTGGGGGGCCGGGGGGGGGGCTCTGCAACTTACCTGGCTGCTTCTTGCTCTGACTGAGGGCTGCTGGGAGCAGGGGGTGGGACTTGTTGCATGTGCCCACCCCCTGAGCTCTTTACTGCCAGACCTCCGCTCCTGCAGGAAATGACCCCTGCTTGGCAGCAGTAAACCTAATGAATTCAATGAGTTTTAAATATAACTGTACTTGCCTATGGATGTAAACTTTTTGCATCTGATGAAATGAAATGTGAGTCACAAATGTTTTGCTGGAATACATTTTGTTAGACTTTAAGGTGCCACTGGATATTCCCTGTTTAATTTTGTCATGATATCACATTTCTGGTCAATGAACTTCCTGGGCTATTTGTTTGGCAGTTAGTAACTTGCTTGCCTATTTAAATATGCCTTGCTTATGTGTCACAGCACCATAAAATGAAGGAAACAGAAGGGATTGCTAGCCAGCTCCCTCCCCTTTGGTCACATGACAAAGCTGCTCACTGATTCACATTCACATGTCAACTGCTCACCGATAAGCTCACAAGTTCCAGTTTGCAGTGTGATCCACAAGCACACTGTGAGAGCACCACCCACAATGACATATTTGGGAAGTTTTTATCCCACTTTTCTGCCATAAAGGTATTCAAGGTAACTAACAATAATAAGCTAAATCAGCACATCCAGGTAAACGTAAATGTAAAAATGCAGTGATTAAAAAAAGTCTACCAATTGCAGCCAAAAGTAAAATGCTTCCCCCAAGGGAAAGGACAGAAGCAGTCATAATTTCCTGTGACTAACCTATCTGTAAGCCTGTACTGAAAAAAGGGTTAGGGCCTAGGTCTGATTAGTAGACTGCAGACTGGCAGATAGCTGGTGGGTACATAGGCTTGTATGGGGGTGGTGGTGGTGTTACACATCCCTGATCTGGTCTGATCACAATCTACGATTTCCCCATCCCTGGTCACAACTTTCACCCAAAGCTTATACCTTGAATAAAACTTTGTTGGTCTTAAAGGTGCCACTGGACTCAAACTTTGTTCTGAACCACACATACAAAGTCATCTTTGAGTTAATGTGCCTCAGGAATTCCAATATCAAACATTGAATATGTTACAAAAAAGTCCTTGTCAGAAGAAATCAGTTAATACTGTCATTTTGCAGTGAGGAACATAGAGTCTGACAGATGCATTTAAGACATGGTGACCTAAATCAGGAGATTTTGGAGATCTATTATAACCTAGCTCAGGAAGATCAGGCAGACCATCTACCTTTTGCCCATCCTGCTCTAAAAGATATTAACATGAGCCTCAGGCAAACTTGAGGAGGGGCCTATTGCTCATTGATAAGAGCACCCACTTTGCATACAGAAGGTTCCAGGTTCAATCCCTGGCTTTCCCAGTTAAAAATATCAGGTAGCAGAGGTCATATCGGGGGGGATCGCAGTTCCCCCGGGTGAGGTACGGGGGGGCGGGGCACATGACGAAGCCCCGCCCCCTGCCTCCGGCCGCCCCCCTTCTGGCCCTCATTCAGCCAGGAGGAGGCAGGAGAAGAGGGAGGGTAAGTTGCTTCCTCCCTGCCTCTCCCCACCCCTGCCTGCCTGGGGCCAGGGAGGGCCTTCACGGGGCTTCCTTGCACTCCTGCCGGCCTTGCAGGTCCACCGCCGAGCCCCTCCTGGGGCTCGGCAGTGGAGCTGCAAGGCCGCCGCTGGCGGCCAGAACTGTTGGGGGCGGGGTGTGTGGCCTTATGACACACTTCCGGTGATGTCAGGGTGTGTGGCCTTATGACACACTTCCGGTGATGTCAGGGGGTGTGGCATATGCTAATGAGTTATGCTAATGAGTCCCCTTAGCTCTTTTTCTACGAAACGACCCCTGTCAGGTAGTAAGTGTTGTGGCCACTCACTGCATTTCCCCACTGCCAGTCAGAGCAGACAATGTTGACCTTGATAGGCCACTGGTCTGACTGGCTGTAAGGCAGCTCTCTGTGTTCATGTGATTAAGGAGGGAGTTGCCAATCTGGGTACCACCACAGAAAATCTGCTTACACACTGTAAAGAGTCACCTACAGAACAAATATATCCCCATAACTCAAGCAACTGAGCCAAATTGGAAAGTAAAGGCAACAGAACATCTTGCCAATATTTCCAGTCTCAGTCCCTAGCTATCCTCCAGATGGCCACCAGGACATTCCATCAAGGACTTAAAGGTCACCATAGTTCAACAGAAAATTTCAAAACTAAAATCCAATGGGAAGTTGCTGAATTGGAATTTATTATATGTAAATTTGACTCAGTCAGACTTGGATTGAATAGATACTTTGGATGGTTATCTCATTAACAGAAGTAACTGCCTTTCAGGTATTCCATTCAGATTCATCAGTAGAAGGAAGGGGGTCACACCCAGCCTGGATTGCACATTCTACTTTTTTCATGACTTTTGCAATTGCTTTGCATGGAACTTTCTGCATGCTCTCCCCCCTCCCCCTTACCACCTATATATCTCTGGCCAGTTGCTTCATACCCTCCATGCATCTGATGAAGACAGTTGTGTTTCTCCAAAGCTTATGCTACAATAAAGTTTGTTCGTCTCAAAGGCACTACTGGGCTTTTTACTATTTTCCAGATAGCTAGGTAAGTGTAGGGTTTATGGTAAGATTACTCAGTACAATCAAGCCTTCTTTTGTTTATGCCATCAGGGCTGAAGTTTTTTTTCCACTCTGCATGCCTGTGGTGTAAACCTTATTTTATAGATGGAGGAGGCAGGAGTTGAGAATAATTTCATATTCCATATTAATCTGGATTTTTAAAAAGTGATTTGGTGAACAAACCCTTGAGGGCTTGCTGCAGCAGTTAATATGTACTCTGGATGAGGCAAACTGAAGGCACTTTTATGTAAGATCTATATGTAGATCGTAGGAATTTTACAACGTTTAGGGTTGTGCGGTCAAAAAGCATTCCTCTCCTTCGCTGTCACCGAGAGCCTCCATACTACTTCCTAACAGAGGTTGGGTATCTGCTCCTTTAAGGCCTTGACATTCCTGTCCTTTCGGTCCCGCCCCTGTGCTTTCTCCATTGGCTCTGTCGGTCCTTTTGTTTCTCTTTTGAGTAGGGTTTTTTATTTAGACGCCTTATGATTGGTCGAAGTCCTTTGGGTTTAGGGAGCGACGGTTAATTCGTCGTCCGCGAAGAGTAAGCCGAATAACCTTTTCCTTCCCGTCGTTTCCTCCTTTCCCAGAAAATGTGGTAGCAAAGGTGCTTAGAGTTGTAAGTGTGTCCTTATCTGAACTGGCAGCTGGAGACGTCCTGGGGGAGACGGTACCGAAAGGCGCTGTTTTCGGCTACATTGCAAAACGGGTTGTGGAGGACGCTCCCTCGAACGTACGTTCTCCACCCCTTCTTGGACCTGGGACAGAATCTGCAGGATGGCCGGGTCGGAGTCCCGGGAGTGAGCCCGCGAGAGAGAACGGCTTCCCTACCGTGCCGGCGGGCGAAAGTAGCAAAGAGGTCGCGGAGAAGCAGCGCCTCCAGCGGCCGGGGGCGAGGAAGAGATGGTAGGGGGTCCTTTCCGTCCCCTTTTTTGTTGCCCCCCCCCCCGCGCTTGGGGGCATGGCTGTGGTGGGGGGTGCTGGTGGTGATTATAGCCATGGGAATGATTCGTATATCTCCTGACGGGTAGACGGAAGTACTCCACTGGGGTGAGCTCCGAGTTGTTGTCCTCCTCCAGCGCGGAACGCGAGAGGTCTCGTTTCCTTTCCTTTTCGTTTCCCCGAGGCGCTTCCCTCGTTTACCTCTGACAAGCTGCCCCCTCCCCCTTGGTTGGGAGAGAGGTTTTTGCGCCCCCCCTCCCATCGCCACCGAGTCCGGGAGGGGAAAGTAGATTCTAATCTAGATGGGGTGCGTGTGTGTATGAAATATACGTTAAGTGGGTCTGTCCCACACGGTAAAGTGTTCTCCTTTCTCAATATTCGGTTTTATCGTGGTGATCTAGCAGTCCGAAGGGTGGCCCGCATGGCAGTGTCTTTTCTAGAAGCCTTGAGGTGTGCGTCTCATAAGAACATAAGAGAAGCCAGTGTTGGATCAGGCCAGTGGCCCATCCAGTCCAGCACTCTGTCACACAGTGGCCAAATATACCAGGTGCCATCAGGAGGTCCAGCAGTGGGGCCAGAATAGTCTCTGTCCTGGGAAACAAATGTTTTGACATTCCTTTAATAGAACCGTGGGCTGGCGGGGCTGGTGCCTTCCTCCAGCCCGAGGCCCCCCCACTAGCCTAGGCAGGCCTCTTTGGAAGAAAGTGCCTGGCCCTTCCAGCATCGTCTCTTTTTGAATGTGTGCTTGAATTAGCTAGGGCCCCCTCCCTCCCCCCTTTCGGTATTTGTGCTTCTACCCTGTTTCATTGTTTAGTGGCCTGGTAACTTCGAGCAAAATCGCGTTGCTGTTGAGTGCAACTTTTGGTGAAGCCTTAGGTGGATGCGCCAAATTGGTGATTTAAAAAATGAGTGGGTTTTTTGGGGGGAAAGGGGGTTGTGATTTGAATAAACAGAAGACATTTTGAAGGAATAGATGGGCATAAGTTTCTATGATGACATGTTGCCGATGGTGATCTTAACATTATTGTAGCCTGGTATGGTGTCTTCATTGGTTGAAAATCCCAAAGCTCTGAAACTTGGACTCATCCGTCAGGCAATGTTCCCTCTAAGCTGTGGAATCTTGTGAGCAAGAATTCTACTTTGTGAGCTCCTGGCATTAAAGTTGTGAGCAAGCTATTTGGCTACTGCATAAATCAGTTTGCTCCGGAGCCATCCTCCCTGAGCTAAGACAAAAATGTGTGAGCCGGAGGTGAAAAAACTGTGAGCTAGCTCACACTAACTCAGCTTAGAGGGAACATTGCCGTCAGGCATTGTCCACTGCTTGACCTCTGTTTCTGAGCTCACGCTTACCACCTTTCAGCTCATGCAGTGGGTAGGCTTCTTTGACAGCTGTCCACAGCTGAAATGGGACTGTGTTTCCTCTTCCTTTCTTTTTGACACCCGTAACTCAAAGGCTTGTTTCCTTAAGGCAATAAATACTCCCTTGGACGTTTTCTCCTTCTCTCTAAATTAGTTGCAGATTCTATAGTACGATTTAATTAATACTTAATTCCTAAGCAGCATTAGAGGGGAAGAACCAAGAGACCTGACTGATAAATCTTGGAGTGATTAACTAAGTCCTTGGAGTACTAATGTCCTAGCATGACAGGAAGTATGCTTATTGTGACACTTGCATTAAAACGTGCAGCGTGATTAAGCTGTTGACTGTGTAAGTGCTGTTTAAGGATACTACGTGTGTTGTAATTGAGCCCCAGGTATTCATGGCAGGCAAATCCTACGAACATGCTCTTGTGTGGGAGCTGCTCCCACATGTAGACAGGGGAACAGGAAACTGAAAGAATATGGCAAGAAATGAAAGGGGGACAAATTGTTGTAGCTAGATTTTATTACTGTGTGTTCTGGAACACACCGTTTTTGTGCAGTTGCATGCTTTAGCAAACTGTTTATACCTCGGCCACGGGGAGTCCAGTTCCAGGTTATGTCTGAAATAGGTAAGGTCGCTGATGGAAATGCTCCTCAAGGCATGCTGTTTTCATCTTACAGTGCCACAGTTGTTCGATCTGGTTTGAAGTTTAAAGTTCTCATGGCACAAACTGAACAGATGCTTATTGTACTGAGGCTGAAAAACCCCAGGCTGATGAACTTGTCCTCTAGTACAATAAGGAAGCAAAATTTGAGAGGGAGGGTGGGACCATTGGATGCCTTGTTTAGATAAAAGGCCTCTCTCTTCATGAGCCTAGCTGTTTGTTTAGAGTGTTATAATGGCTTAGTTCCATTATATAGCTTCTGAAGTGGTGTTTTCTGTTTCCCTGGGGGAAAGGGTGTTTCTCCCCTACTAGCCTAGGACATATAACTATTAGTTGCATAATTTAAATTCCACCAGACACAGAAATATGAAGAATGAAATAGTCTCCAAAATTTTAAGACTTAAATTGTAATCAACTTTGAAAGTACTAGATTACGTGTCAGTATTTCCACAACCTAATAGTTTGGTCAAGGCATATAGGAACAACGCAATTTCCATGCCATCGTTGAGCTGTGCAAAATGTGAGCTAGTGTTAAGAGAGCAGTCTTGAGCACATACTGCGTGCCTCTTAGCAAATGTGTAAATACCAACAGTGTTCAGCACATCTGTGAATTGGGTTAGGAGTTTACAGGGCAGATTGCATGAATACTAGGCAGGGGCAGGGAATAACTAAAAATTCTTAGTGGGCACTGTGTTTCTCAGGGGGCTTGAAGCAGAAGGTGGGAGGTACCACTTTGGCCACTTTCTTATGGGTACTGACTTTCACACCTGCTCCTCAGTTGTCTCGAGTCTAGGCATCTTTCTTGCTGGGAGCTAGGCACGGTAACCCTAGTTTAAGTGGTGAAAATGCATGGTTGCAATTATTTGATTAGTTCTCAGTTCAGCCTGTTTACAGTTAGAGGCATGAAACTGTACCCTAGTCATGGCAACAGTAGAAGCAAGTGGTATGGGACTGGTGTCCACCACCACCCCTGTCCCCACACTGCTTCTGCTGTCCCCAAACCCTGCTCCTCCCCCTTTATCATACTTGTGCAAAAGTGCAGGTATGGTGGCAGTCATGCTGGGCTCCCTTTGTAGTCTGGAATATCGCCAAGGGCATATGCTAGGACAACGTGGCAATATTCATCCACAGTTGTAGGGACTAGAAACTTTTTTAAAAGGCTGTGGTTCATGGGATTCTGAATTTTAAAAGTTTTTGTGCCATTAAACTGTATGCAGCCCAGGTTGCCCTTTGGTGTGATGAAAGGGAATGGAGAAGTATTTCCCCCGGGGAATATTGCAATGAACATAATTCCTCTGGTGAAATACACAGACAGTGTTAAAAGAGAGACTGCTTCTCAGAGTGCATAAGTAAACTGTGCAAGTTACTGTGCAGTTTGCGGTGGAAAGTCATGAAGGCCAGCTGTCACAGGTATACAAATTTGGTCTGACAAGGGACTTTGTGGTTCGTGCTATTGCCTGATAAATCGGTTTAAGATTTTTCATTTCTACAGGTTTTAATCAATAAATCTGCTTTTCCATATGAATAAAACAAGAGTTGTGGAGAAGAAAGAATACTCTTTGTATGTAGATAATACCCACACATGTGCCAGCAGGCCCCCTTAGGGGCTTTTCTATTGGCTCTGAGAGAGAAGGCCAAATTTTTCTTCGCATATGAAATCTACAGTTTTTGTACATCCCTGCATTTAAAAAATCTCTTTGTCTATTTTTTTTTTTTTATCGATTGCTGAATTGACCTGGAACATAATCTTATACATAATTTTTGTGAAATATAGTTCCTGGACTCTTTACCGATACATACATGAATTTGCGAAACGAAAGTGTTTCAGTCTCATACTTCAGAGGACATGGTTTGGAAAACCAAGATACTTTGGAATTACAAAATTTAAAAATGAAACGTTGAAACAAGTTTTGCTAATTTAGTTTGTGTTGCATGGAAGCCTTTTATTGCTGGTTCTTCTTCCACTGACTACAGTGCAGTCCTGTACAGAGTTAGACACTTCCAAGTCCATTTAACTTAATCAGTTTAGAGTGTAACTGCTCAGGATTGCGTTTTAGAGAGACAACAGTTTTGCCTAAATGGGTTGCCAAGGCTGCATACAAGAAGATATGAGGTATAAGCATATTCCCTTTTTTTTACAGGTTGCCTTAAGCTGCCTTGGTTAAAAGCCATACAAGAGTGGTTTCCTGGCTAGTTTGTTTCACACCGTTTCATTATAAATCTTTTTTAGATAAAGGAAATAGAAAGGAATAGGAGCTGCTTGCTAAGACTGCACAGCACAATCTTCTAATTTGATAGTTACCTTGATTTATTGGGCCATTGGAACAAAAAGGGCTCTCTATGGACAGGGGGAGTAAAAGGACAGGGGGAGTAAAAGGCTTCTAGTACTGGCTCCAGAATCGACAAGAGTTCAGTCAGCACTTGTCTGCACATGCCTAATGGAATTTTTCAAAAACTGTTTCTGCTGTACTCGTGCTGAGGATCAGTGGCTCAGATTCATCACTTGGGTGCCTTAGAGCAATTTATAATTGCAGGTGGCAACCAGTGGATATATTAAGGACAACAGTATTCTAAGTTTAAAAATGTTTAGTTGATTAATCAAGTAAAGGTTGCAGTCCTGTTCATGAACATTAATGTGCAGCTGCCTTTGGTATAGCTTTTAAGTGGAGAGATCAGTTGTTACTAGTCAATTCCCTGTTGAGCGGCAGTGCCTTTTGCCACTTTACAGGGCTGTTCCAATTTGTCTCTTTCCTGAAGTTGGGGTTACTGCTAATGCAGAACTGTAAGTGAAAAATGAGGCCAACTTCTGTCTGTGTTGGTGAGAAGTAATGTGCAAGGAGAAACATGCCCAGTTCGGTACACTTGGATGGGGCCAGTGTAGGCAAGACCCTCAAACTGTGTTGTTCTCTCACCGTGGTAGAATGTTTCAAAATAAGTCCTAGTGCAATTCTGAACAGAGATATACCCCGCTAAACCCATACAAGAGTGTAACTTGGCTTACCGTTGTACTGAGTGTCCCTGGAAATTTCTGCATAGAAAGTTGGATGGGGGTTGGGGTGGGGGGTTGGGGTTAGTGCAAAGCTGCATGTCTTGCTTTCTCTTTGCTTGGAGCGATTCAGTTCTGTTTTAGAGAGCTTTTAGAAAACAGACAGACGTGAGTGTGCATGCTTGTGTATAAATTTGCACTAGTGTGCTGTTGGGTAGGTAGAGATTTAAAGACCATCCATCCCTTTGATCCTGTTTCAAGAGTGGCAGTGACAGCAGCAAACCACATGTTCTGCTTTAGGTTATCAAAGCTAAAACCCTGGGGATATTATGGAGACAGAACATTGCAGAAGGATGAAATTGTGTGCTTAAAAATATTATCAACAGAATTTGTGTGTGCGTGTGTCTTTAACAACTTCCTAAGAACAATGATTTCTTTTTAGAGAATAAGGCAGATCAAATGTCACCTCTCGGATGCTGGTGGGCCAGTACTTTTACCTCTCCTCTGCCCTGTTTATCATCCTCCAGGTTTTTAAAATTTTGCTCTGCTGTCTTAGAGAAAAAGATCTTAGGCATGCACATTCACACAGTCCTGAATTCTTGGATGCCTTATTTATGTGAATGAGTAATAACTTGGTTCATTTTTGCAGCTTTGGGGACTTATAGTTCTGGGAAGAACCTCTGCTTAACCTGAAGGAGAGAAGAAAGGGGAGTTAATTACTTGGCATGAGCTAGTGTAAATTTGAGTAAGTCCTCAAAATTGGCCTGCCACAAAGAATGAACAAAAGATTTGCCCAAGTGAGGATCTAAGAGTTTCACTCTCTGGGCAGCAAGAATGGTTGACTGAGATGCACCCATACTTAGAACCATAGTCCACATGTTACAGTGAATGCATGTAAATCCTGTATGTACATGTGTACATCTGTTTGTAAGAAATAGTCATGAGTGTTTACTTCAAAAATGAAATGGGGGGCCAGTAACTAGAAAAATGTGCAGTTTCAGTCACACGTTCTATTGTACATGCGCTGAATGTAACATGAGAATTACTCAACACACACATAAAGAAAAATATCAAGTGTGTGTAGTACATATATGGTGCATGCGTTCACTGTAACTAATGGGCAGGGCTCATGCATCTAGTGATTCAGTGGTCACTTGTGGAAACCTGTTCCAAAAAGCACAGACTGTTACCATGCCACAAGCTGTGTTTGTCAGTGTGGTAACTGTTAGAAGAAATAGTCTGTATCTCTCACATATAGATTGTTTTCTTACCCCTGTTGATCAGTTTTCCCCTCTTTGTTTATTGAATGT
Source organism: Gekko japonicus (assembly GCF_001447785.1). Lineage (NCBI taxonomy): Eukaryota > Metazoa > Chordata > Lepidosauria > Squamata > Gekkonidae > Gekko > Gekko japonicus. The sequence continues at coordinate 1,865,790 of NW_015175972.1, forward strand.
GTGGGGAGTTGAAGGACAAAGCCCTGACTCTGGCGATGGGGGAAGGTGGAAGTTGTTTTGCCTCAGGTGCTGTTCTTTTCACATACCACATATACTGCCCCTGAGCTCTTTGGAGAAAGGGTGGGATAAAAATGCAATACATAAATGGAACGCGAATGGCCTGGAGCAAATTTAAAAGCATGCACTTTAGTAACTTGATTTCTGCAAGTGATGCAGAGAATAATTATCTGTAATGGAAATACCAGAAGACATTACTGTCAGCTATGTTTCAGTTCTGTGGGCCCAGGCAAGCGCTCTTGGTAGCTGCAAAACTAATTCTTAGAGCCTGAAATAGATGAATGGTGAGGCCAGTACATTGTAACTTACATTGAGAGGTGATACTTTGCAGAAGGGGAAACGGTAAAAATGCGGTATAATAGATTCTCTGTACCTGTGTGGTTTTGGCAGGAACTTTGTAAAACACTGTTACTTTTCTTCTTCTTCCACTTCCCTGACTGTTCAACACTTTGTGCTTAATTACCTGGGAAATGGTTGAGGTGGCCTATGAATTGTAATAAGATGTTTGACCAGTTATTGGTTAAAGAGGCAAGAGGGCTACAAAGTTCTACAGTAGCTGAAGCATCCAGACAATCTCCAAGGATAGGATAGGGTTGCCAGCATCCAGGTGGGGCCTGGAGATATCCTGGAATAAAAACTAATCTCCGGAATACAGAGAGAAGTTCCCCTGAAGAAAATGGCTGCTTTGGAGGGTGTTTCCCCGGGCTCCACCCTCAAATGTCCAAGAATGCCCCAACCCTAGGACAGCACCGTATAAAGTGTATTAAAGAAATCAGACTTGGAGGTTATAAGGAGCATGGTTGATAGCTGGGAAGCTTCTGCGTTGAGCAATAGCCGTAATCAGCACACTAAACGTAGGTGGCAATTGAGGGGAAAACATTCTGAACAAGGGCTGTTACTTGGTTATCTAAGAACAGAGCTGCACTTAACTCTCACACTGTCAGCTACGCTGCCATGGGGGTTGGGGAGCTCGGTCTGTGTCTGGTTACTTGCTACTACATTCCTTTCTGTGCTTTTTCTGCTTTGCGCCGAAATGCTTATCTATGCAGATGTGCAGGAGGGAGTTGTATTGTCTGGGTTTTTCCTAGGTGCCGTGGGAGAGTGTTGGTTCTCAGCTTTAGCTACCTAACGGTCTCCAAGCCTTATCCCATGTACGGGAGGGTGCCTAATTGGCCAGTGCTCAATGGGGGGTGCATACGAATACCCTATATCCTATTATGTCCATAGGGCCACCGCCATTCTTAACAGTGCTTATGTTACTGCATCTATAGCTCTGCAATAAAAGTATTACCGTTCCTGAATGTATGTACTTCATTGTTGGCTGTGGGTTCTGACACACATGTACAATAAACTCGACTGATCACTGATGTGGATCCCAGAACAATTGTTACAGTAGTAGTACAGGATTCAATGAGGGCATTGTGTATCTGAGGATTAATACAAGAGGGCTGCCTGGTTTTAGTTTCAGTCTCTTTTAGTGTAAGAGGGGCTGAGGTACATCTTGTTTTCCCCTTCGGTATCTGTTGCCTGATCGTGCTGCTTTTTCCGTCTCTTCCAGGATGGTGGCAGGATGGCATCAATGGCAACGTTATTCACAAATGACAACACCGCCTCTCTGTCACCCTCCACCATGTTAGTAACTGCATTGGACAATGTGACTTCTGCACCCTTGACAACTGTACAGTTTTTTAATGACACCAACATTACTGTCCCACACAAGTGTTTGTTATTGTTGTATGAAGATATCGGAACATCCAGGTAAGACACAGCTACATAGAAGTGCCTTTTTCTTCCTCGTAGGAATTCCAGGTCTCTGTATGGTCAGAGCTGGGACAAATGCATTTTAGAAAAACAATTCAGTTTTTTTTCTTCCCCCTTTAGGGTCCGTTACTGGGATCTTTTGCTGCTGGTTCCCAATGTGCTTTTCTTTGCATTTCTCCTCTGGAAGCTGCCCTCTGCCAGGGCTAAAATCCATGCCACATCCAGTCCAATCTTCACTACCTTCTACATACTAGTGAGTATGTTCTTTGTGTGGTATATATTGGCACACTCATTGAGCACTTGTCAGGATGTTGAAGAAATCCTGTGACATGTTAGATTTTCTGAAACCTTTGGTTTGGTTTTGCATAGCAAAACTTGACCTGACCTAGTGGTTCTCCCAGGCAAACTTTTCTGTCGAGAAGCCTTTTGGGGTCTCAGTGATCCTCTAAGCAGCTTGATACTTGGTGGGCCTTCCTCACTGGTGAATTTTTAAATGCTTACTTCTGAATCCAGATGAAATTGGTTCTAGTCCCTTGGGGGCCAAAGTGGTGCAACCATCAGGCCTTAGATAGCTTTAAAAACTGAGGAGTACACTGCCGGGGGAGAGCTCCTCTGGCCAAGCAACAGGAGTCCCCTCCCTCTGTGTGGCCTAACCTAACCAACTCCTATGCCAATCAGTAGTTACTCATCATCATTGCCTACCTCATCGATACCCTGTTAGCGACAGTGTTTCACTGTGGGATGGTCAGGAACTTTTCCCCCTTGGTATAACCTCAGATCTTGTGCTTCGCTGTCTGGGTCTTTGACCCATTTCCTGAGAAAGCCAGGTACCATACTTCAGGAATCCCTGTTTTATGAAATGTCACACTTACCAAACAGAGGACAGTGGCTGGCTCTATGCTGTATAGATTTTGGCTCTTGTCTGTAGCCATTGACACTCCTTGAATTTTATAAAGAGAAGCAGTCTTAGATTTAAAGATGGTCAGTAAGCTTGTCTTGCTTTATTTATGCCTCTTGCTGCAAAATAGTAGGTCACCGACCACTGGGGCTAGTGTGGAGTGCAGAGTTAGCGTGGCTTCACTTTGTAGTATGAAAAATGCTCTTAGCAGCACAAAAGCTACTGCTGTTTTTCAGAAGCCTTATCTTGGAAAGGAAGTAGATCTCCCCCCACCCCCACCCCCACCCCCCAATGCTGCGTTAGAGGTAAAAACAGGATGTACGGAGAGAGCAGTTGTAGGACTACTATAAGAGAGGATATCCACGAATGACCTCTTTGCCCAGTTGAAAACCCTCATTGGCAGTTTCTAGACAGGATAAGGAGGGCTCTCTGGATGGTGTCAAAGCCCTGTCTTTGTTTCTGAAACCTTTGCTTAGCACTGTTAAATGCAGCAGCTGCCCAGTTACGCGTTGTAGAAGTGGGTTTACAAGTGGCCCCAGCTCTTTACTGCATCAGTACATGGGGTTGCGGTGGCTCAAGTGGTTAAGACGCTGAACCTGCAGGCTGTGGAAGTTCAGCAGTTCGAGACCCGGGTGCCGCAAGACGGAGTGAGCTCCCGTCTCTAGTTCCAGCTCCTGCCAACCTAGCAGTTCGAAAGCAAGAAATTGCAAGTAGATAAATAGGTACCACTTCAGTGGGAAGGTAACAGCGTTCCGTGCGCCTTGGTGTTTAGTCATGCTGGCCACATGACCACGGAAATGTCTTCGGACAGCGCTGGCTCTTCGGCTTTGAAACGGAGATGAGCACCGCAACCCTAGAGTCGGATTCGACTGGCTTTCGAGCAAGGGAACCTTTACCTTTACATGGGGTTACTGTACTCAGTTGTATAGAGATCTACTAGGCAGAGCTCACCTCTGAAGAGAAAGAAATTCTGTTTGTGTGCCACAGGATGGATACACATGTGACCACTGAAAAAGGGAGGCTTTGAATATATTCCCGTTTTAAAATGTCACATGTAGAGCTCTGTAGACCATATCCTTAAAACAAATTCTGTGCCGAAGTAATGTAGATTATTTCTCACAACTTATTTATTCCTTTGTATTTATTTAAGAAAACGTTTATGCCACCTATTGAAGTGGCTTAGAAATAAAAACAGCATAAATCTTATATAGAAAGACAAACCAGGGACATAAAAACAGCATCCATAAAACTGACCTCAGATCAGCAGCAGACCATAAAACAGCTAAAAAAACAAAACCCCTCAATTAGAAACCTGAGTAAAAAAGGGATATTTTAACCTGGTGCCTAAAAGACAGTATGGTAGGTGCCAGATGTGCCTCAGGGGAGGGGGCATTCCAAAGGTAAGGTGCCACCATAGAAAATGCCCACTCTGTTGCTGCTGCTCACCTCACCCTCCAGGCAGGGGCGAAGACAGCAGGGCTTGAGAGGCAGATCTTAACTGGCAGGCTGGATAGTAGGGGGTGGGGACTGTCTTTCAGATGCCCTGGCCCCTAGGCATTTAGGGTCGTAACCTTGTTCTGCTCTTGAAAGTTACTGAAAAGAACAGGAACCTTTTGTAAGGCAAATAAGACCTGTTACCTCACTACTTGAAGCTAGTGCTTCGTGCCTGGTTCCAGGTTTTGAGGGCCCCTGGGCAGAGAGTGCTCGGGGGTCCCCCCTGTTCGGGCCCATAACCAGGACTCCCACTCACATTTCCCTTCTTACCTCCACTCATGATGAACCCCCCCCACCTGCTTTTACGTTCTTTCCCTGTCTACTCACAACCTTTCCTACCACACTTGCTCATGGCCACATGCATGCCCTTTCCTCAGTGGCACTGGACAGTGCATGCAGCTAAGAGTGCCACTGCTCTGGCTGTCAGGAGCACTGCTTGGCATCACCTTATATGCTCCTCCTGGGTGCTGGGCAGCCAAACCCCCAGAAGGTAGAATACTTGAGAGTGGATGGGGGAAGACAATACAGGTGGGTGGCAAAGGAGGTGGGCATGTGGGGGTTGGTGGCGCCAGGCCCTGCCAGAACCCCCGGGCCCTGGCGGATGCCTCATTTCAGAGTATGCTGGTGCCAGCCCAGGTCAGAAGTGCACGACATGACCCGTACTGTCCTGGTTAAAACTGATGCGTGAAAAATATGTTAGGAAATGCTGCCTGCCAGTAGTCGAAACAAAGCTCTTAAAGTTTTTATTGCACATTCACACATTATTGCACTTCAGTTTGTGTCTAGGTATGGAGTTGGCATATGTGGCATGTGGTATATTGAACCACATTACGGTACTACTTGTAAGCTATCCAAAACAGTGGCCTCAACCGTAAAGAGCTATGAGGGTTGTGAGCCCTGATATGTAATGAGGAACTTCACCCGTGTGAAGACTTACACTTACTCAAAGGGAATGTAAGAACAGGGCGTGCCTTTCTCTCTAGCACTGAAAGAGGGGGTAAGAGCTGAATGAATACCTTTCTTCTCTCTATAAAGCATCTGCTAAAGTGGAAGTCATAAGCAGAAGTCATAAACATTCTTTCCAATTTATGTAGCGACTTAGCTTGTCACTCAGAGGCAGTTTTTGATCTGAAGTCTTCTGAGCTGATCTCCTGAGAGTTCCCCCCCCTTCCTTTCTTCCCTGCCTTCCCAAACAACTGAGTAGTGGAGCTACTCCGGATTTGAGGCTCCTTGATTGTTGTCATGTGGTGTGTGCCTCGATTTCAATAGACTAAGGACCAGTTACAGTGGATGGGCACCTATGGGATACCTGACAGCAATGACGCTAAATATCTAGTCTGCAGCTGAGCGTGGTCTTCCGTCATTCCCTGTGTTTTGTCTTCTAGGTGTTTGTGGTGGCTGTGGTTGGGATCGCTCGGGCTGTTGTCTCCATGACGGTCAGCGCCTCGACGGCTGCGACAGTTACTGACAAGGTGAATGGAGCTCTGAAGCCAGAGGCGAGGGCGGAACTGCTGCCGGCTCCATCTTTTCCTGTGGCCTTGCCACGCTTTTCTTGGCATCCTGTTTGTGGCCGTCCATTATGATAGTGCCTGTTGCAGCGTGGCCTGTTGCATGTGCTTGACTACCTGCAGTGCTCATTTCTGACCTGATTAACTTCAAGAGACTTCACTTTGTGATTTTTCTTTTTTTTTTTGCAAGTCATGCTTTGGGAAACCTATATGCAGCATCAAGGTCTGTGGTGAAGATTAGGTGGCAGAAAAGCTGCACAGTTGTTCACTGTGGCACCGACAAGATGGTTTTTAGAGCCACGACGAGTGTATTCCATCAGCTAGCTCAAGGCTACTTTTCATGTTGCCTTCCTGTCTTGAGAGGCTGTTCCTGCAAGTGCTCTGGGCTAGACTGAAAAGGGGAACCTGTGTGTGTGGCTGGGTTCTACTGTAGAGTGATGTCTCTGGTAAGGACCGGAATTCAAAGTGGTATTACGCAGTGGAAGTAAGCAAAGTGCTGTGGATAGCTTCAAGGGTCCGTATTGGCAAATCATGGCGGGTAGTTCTTGCCATCTGTAATCTTTCAAAGCAAAGCAGTTTTGGGTTGAACAGGAGCAAAGGTGGAAATGGGATCGCTGCAACATTGGGAAGCAGTTGCTTCTATTGTGTTCTCCTTGCTTGGTGTGTTCTGTCTGTGCTTACAGGGCCAAGTATTTATTCCTGTGCAAACTGGGCTGAGGGTGCTCTGTGCTTGAAAACAATTTTCAGAATTATGATCAAAGGAATCCTGATTCTGTGCCAACAAATGGGATTCTGGGATGTGGAAGTCCGCTGGACCAGCATAACTTTTTCCCTGGCTAGCCTTTGGAAAGGTCAAGCAGCTATGCAAGGCACTGAAGCTCTACCTGCATACTTTTGAGAATCCCCTGTTTTCTCTTGCACGTGCGCTACTCCTCCTCCTCATTCTTGCAGCTGTGCCAGGCACTGTTTTCACACTTGCAAGTTGACCTCTGAAGGAATATGGACTTGTTTATAAAAAAAAATAACCCGCGACTGAGAAGATTTTGTATATCATATCAGATAGAATTGCAGAATACACAACACTTTGTGTAGCCAGTTACGGAAGTGTGTGAGAGTGTTTATGCATTTAACCAATGAAGAAAATGTTTGGAAGGGTTTCTTCTGTCTGCAGAGTTTCCTCAGGAGATGAAAGGTGAACTGTCCATGCGCAAGCTTCCCCTTAAGTCCTGTTCCTGACCATGCATCTTTTGCATTGTCTTCTCTAGATCCTATGGGAAATCACAAGATTCTTCCTTCTGGCCATTGAGCTGAGCATGGTGATCCTTGGCCTGGCATTTGGTAAGATTTCCTATGCAGTGCTTCTTGGTGCACTTCCTTGGCAAGATAGGTGGAAGCGGATAAACAAAAGAGCCAGTCCTGCTGACCACACAGAGGCCTTCAGCGTGTAAAGCCCAGGCTGCTGGGGGGAAAGCCCTTGCTTCTTTTTCGCCTCTGTTGCTCTGAATCTGCTTTCTATGTGCAGATAGTTGTAAGACTTTTGCTACATCTGTCAGGGTGGAGAGAGGACATTTGTGTACACACACATATTTCTCCCCCCGCCCTGCCCCGAAAGGCACATCAGTTGTCTGGCTGTTGCAGAGGACCCAGAAGCATTTCCTGGAGGCAACTTTTCTGTTTTTGGGGTGGGGGAATCGTTTTCCCAGCATTCAAACAGGAGAGTCAAATGAGACAAATTAGTTTTATTGTATTACTAGATACTGAATGCAGGTCCACTGTACAACTCAAAATGTGGGAAAGCTCGTGCAGCCTTCTTTTTAAAATGGCAAGCACCAGCATGTGGTCTCTCTGTCTCTGAGCCATGCTTACCCATGTTATGAATCTCTTCCTCCCTCCTCCCATTTAATTTTTTTACAGGCTTTGTCCTTTCTTCCTTCCTTCTCTCCAGTGTTTTAGCACTTCCTCTGTTCGTAATTGGAAGCCGCAGACACATGTCTACCCCGTAGTTGTGCCTTACCCCGTACATTGCTTGGGGGGGGGGTATTGTGTGGCCAGCATTGGATTGGGCTCAGTGTAAATGCAGTACTTATATCAGGAAATGCCCAAACTCTCTTAGCATCTGACATTCAAACTCATTCTGCATAATCAGAAAGTCGCACAAATACGTTATTTTAGAGGTGAATAGACTGATGTATAGTGCATGTTAGTTTAATTGTGGATGTGTTTTTAACCTTTTCCTTTTGGCACAGAATTACAGGACCATGGCAACCTTGTGTCCAAGTCAGCACTTAGTCTCAGGAATGTCTAGTAGACAGTCTGTCCTGCTATAGATCCATGCATATGGAGCATGGGATGATGAGGTTTTTTCTCTCTGTTTGTCTCCATCCCTGCAGCCCCTTCCAGCTTCCATGAAGTCATTCCCAAGGTTGTGGAACCTGTGCAGAGTAATAACCAGGGACCGGCATGAGGCGGGACAAGGGAGGGGTGGACTTGTTCCTCCTTCCTCTTCTGCAACTGCAGGTCCCTGAGGAAAGGTGTCCTTTTCAGCCCTTTGGCTTTCCTCACTCCAGTCCACTGACCTGTGCAGCGGGTCCTCTACAGGGGGTCCTGTGACTCCAGGAATGATTTTTCCCGGGGTCAGAATGGGCTAGTGGAATGGGGACCAGAAAAAGTGTGTGCCTTCTGTGCCTGGGTGGGTGGATCCACAACCCTGACATGGTTGCACCACTGGTTTTCCTGATCTATGTAGATTAGGGTGGGGAAATGGAAAATGCAGTGTCAGTACATAGAGGGACTTGACAGTGGACTGCTGCATCAGGGGGAGGCCCTGTGTTCCTTGTACCACCTGGGCGTTCTTTCCCCAGTGCCTGCCAGTGACTCTTTAGGAATAGTAAAGGGCAAGCTCTGCTAGGTGTGTAGCCTGCTTGGCAGAAGTTCCATCTGGAGCATTTGGCCTCTTCTGCTCATGAAGCTCCTGTGGGCATAGGACAGGGAATGTAGGCTTACTGGAAGAAGAAGAGAAGAGATTGGATTTATACTCCGCCCTTCACTCAGAGTCTCAGAGCAGCTTGCAGACTCCTTTCCCTTCCCCTCCTCTCCCCACAACAGACACCCTGTGAGGTAGGTGGGGCTGAGAGAGCTCTTTCCAGAACTCCTTTAGAGAACAGCTCTTGACAGAACTATGGCTTGCCCAAGGTCATCCAGCCAGGTGCAAGTGGAGGAGTGGGGGAATCAAACCCGGTTCTCCCAGATTAGAGTCAGCGCACTTAACCACTACACCAAACTGGCTCTCCAGGTAATTGCATGCTCTCCAGGGTTGGAGTGACGTGAGGAGAGACTTTCTTGGGGGCTTTTTGAATATGTAGAGTATATCTGTATAGTTTCTTAGCTGCAAAGATCAGCCCTTTCCCAGGTTGATGTAGACGGATAAACGATGCCTTGAATTACAAGGTACTGTGGTAGTAATAGGGGAGACTCAGTCCAAGTTCTGGGAGCTTGGTCGCTGCTGCCAGATGTGATAGGAAGTCACCAAAGCAACATAACAGAGAAGAAGAAGAGTTGGTTTTTTATACCCCACTGTTCACTACCCGAAGGAGTCTCGGAGCGGCTTATAATCGCCTTCCCTTCCTCTCCCCTCAACAGACACCCTGTGAGGCTGGTGGGGCTGAGAGAGCTCTGAGAGAGCTGTGACTGGCCCGAGGTCACCCAGCTGGCTTCATGTGGAGGAGTGGGGAATCAAACCTGGTTCTCCAGATAGAGTCCTGCCACTCTTCACCACCACACCACTCTGGCGCTCTCTTGCACGCACTCTCCCTTTTTTATCCCACCTTCTTCCAAGAAGCTCAGGGCAGAGTACACAATTCTTCCCTTCTCTATTTTATCCACGCAATAATCCTGTGGGGCAGATTAAATTGGAAGAGAGTGTGGCTGGCCCAAGGTTACCCCAGTGAACTTCATAGCTGAGTGGGGATTTAAGCCCAAGTCTCCCTAGTCCTCCTATTCTGACAACACCAGTGGCTTGTCTGAAGAAGAGTCTTCTGTTCTCTGTCCGAGGGGTCCATCTAATCCAGCATCCGTTTTCCAATGGCGGCCAGCTGGATGCTTCTCGGAAGGCCACAAGCTGGGCAAGAGGGCAACCCTCTCTTCGCCCCCCCCCGGCTAATAGTGTTCATGAGCCACATAATAAAAAGGCCTGGTTTGATTGGGTTCAGTGGGAAGGGGGGAAATCAGTCTTTGTTTTCTAAGCTTGAAGCAGTGCAGCTCCACATACAGTGACTTGACAGTGAGGCTGGCTTTTGGAGTGAAATGTATGTGAACTCTGAAACAGTGGGAGGAAGAGGCACGCACAGCTCTTAATTGTCCATTATCTGATGCAAGCCTAATATGCTCAAGCATGCCAGGGGAGTGATTCACGATGTGCTTGTTGTTAATTCAGGTCACTTGGAGAGCAAATCCAGTGTCAAGCGTGTGTTAGCCATCACCACGGTGCTGTCGCTGGCCTACTCGGTCACTCAGGTAAGCATGGGAGATGTGTGACGCCAAAGCACCTGATTGGTGCACTCAAGAGAGGCGGCCTCTTTGATTTAAGGTCTCTTTGCTTTAAGAGGGTAGCTTGTTGTGGAACAGAGAGAAGGGAAAGGCACAGCTTGAGGTGTGTCTTGTCCATCCTTGCTAGGGCAGGGCAGGGCATTTATACAGTGCAAAGCAGGCTGATTGCTGCTGATGCCCCCTGGATGGAAAAGGGTTCAGTATATAACTCTGGTCCTGAACAACAAATGTCCTCCTGCTTTAGACATGCTTTTCTTTTCTGTAGCACCTGCATCCAGCATCGCTATTGGCTGGTGCAGCATCAGTATTAACAGCAATGTTGGCACTATCCAGGTGTCTGAAAGAGACACAGTGAGCTGCAACCTGATAGGAAGAGAAATTCCTGTTGAAGATGAAATGGCAGAATTCTTGCTTCATCAGTGCTGCAAATCCCAGCGACGGTGCTACGTTCCCGTCATACACATGAAGCTCCTTTATACTGAATCAGACCCTAGGCCCACCGATGACAGATTTGTCTACTCAGACTGGCAGCAGCTCTCCAGGGTCTCAAGCAGAAGTCTTTCACATCACCTGCTGTTTGGTCCTTTTAACTGGAGGTGCAGGAGATTGAACCTGGGACCTTTTGCAGGCGAAGCAGAGGCCCTTGCATTGAGCCACAGTCCCTCCCTCCTTCCCTACCCAGCAACTAATTCTAGTGCCAAAGTCCCCTTCCCTCCAGTTTCAGCAATGAGTAGCTTTCATGTGTTTCAACATTTCTGAGTCGTCTGGGGAGATCTTGTTAATTTAGTGGAAAGAGCTGGCTTCCAATGAGGGCAAATGCCTCTTTCGCAGTCTCTTATGCATAAAGAGGTAATTTTTGTGTGTACGTGTGTGTCTTAATAGATCATATTCTAATAACGTCCCTTCCCTGCACAAACGCACTTGCATTGTTCTGTGCTAATCCTTCAGGGAACACTGGAAATCCTGTACCCAGATGCCAGACTCTCAGCAGAAGACTTCAATATCTATGGCCATGGTGGGCGGCACTTCTGGCTTGCAAGCTCCTGTTTCTTCTTTCTGGTAAGGTCAAGAAGTTTTGTCCTTCGTGAACAACGTGGGAGAACAGGAAGGTTCTTCTCCTTAATAATTTCTCGTCGTCTTCACTTAACTTCACTTCCCAACATCTTCTAAACACATCAACAGTATCCCAAGGTGGTAAACCAGAGTCTTTTTAAAAAATTATTCTTGACCTGAATCTCCATAATCTTTGCCAGCCTTCCTGGCTCCGATCGTTTTCTGGGAGTTGATCTGCTGTAGGAAAAAAGGATGATGAGTTAAGGCAGGGTTCTCCAACAGGGTGCCCGTGGGTCCCATGGTGCCTGCCAACACCTTCTCTGGCACCCGCCAAGTGTTTGTAGGAAGTGGGTGGGGCCAGGTAGGGCTTTTGCCCAGCAAGCTTTCTGATTTGACTATTAGAGATTTGGTTGCCTGTGCAGATTTTTAAAGAAGTGTTGCTTTGGCAGCAGGTGCCACCACGGCACAAGGATCTACACTGTGTTACTGAAGTTAAGCTGTGGTGATCACTTTGTGGCTGGCTCCGCCTCCTGTGGCATCCATTTTGTGGCGTCCATTTTGTTGCTGCACCCACTGTAGCATGTCAGAATTCCAAATGTACATGCGGGCTCAAAAAGGTTGGGTACCCCTGAGTTAAGTAGGGCTACCAAGTACTTACCGCGAATCAGCGGGGGACGTATAGTTCTTGGCGGGAACATTCCTGTGGGGAAAACACAGGCGCTGCACTATCCTGTCACCCAGACATGATGTGGGCATGTAGCCGGGCGACGCTCTGGCAATGGGGCTGGAAACTCGATGGTACCATCGAGTTTTCAGCCCCATTGCCAGAGCGTCGCCCGGCTACGTGCCCAGCATGCTTACGTCACGTCTGGGCGACAGGATAGTGTGACGCGGCCGTGTTACATGCAAGAATGTTCCGGCGGGGAAGCATGTGTCCCCCGCTGATTCATAGGCAGGTACTTGGTAACCCTAGAGTTAAGGTTAGCTGTGGGATCCCAACTCTATTGGAATACCATTTCCTGATACCCCTGTACTAAAAGAATCTTTAAAGTTTTATTTTGCAAAACGTCAGGTGCTTTTATAGCATTCGTTTACCCCGCCCTGAGCTGGCCTTGCTGGGAGGGCAGGGTAAAAATCTAATAAATTTATAGTTGGCTAATCTTATTGTGCCCTATAAATTTATGCAACATATGAGAGTTGTATTTACAGTTGTAACAACTCAGCGGTATATATTGTATCACACTTTTAAATTCTGGATTAACTTTTATTGTAGTTTTTCCTCCTGAATCTACTCACTGTCAGTTGCGTAGGAGATTTGGAATAAGCATACATCAGAGGATTTTTTTTAAAAAAATCTCCTTAACTATACTAATGGTGGGTACTAGCAAAGCATTATAGCAAGGCTTAATTTGAATTGGGTCACAGCCACCCTGTGCTTCCATTCCATTGATCAACACAGTGGGGTATGCGTGTGGGGAGGGGGAACAGAGGAGTGCAGTATATGGAGAATACTTTTATTCCATCACAGAGATACCCTTGCATGAGATGGAATCATGTTGGGATATATTTACAAGTTACCAACGCTTTCAGTAAGTATAGAGTTAACTGATGTTTGCATGCAAATAGGATATTGCCTAGCTTCGCTGTAACCAGTTAGAAGCATAGAGATAAATTAGCCCGGGAAAAGTGTGGGTGGTAGCTAGTCTAATGAAGTGATCTGTAACCTTGCTATTGGCTGTCAATGGCTTGATTAGCAGAAATACTTTGATCATGTATGCATCTGTTTGCAACTTTTATTATAGGTCTTCCACTTTGTAAGCAAGAAGAAGCTGTTAAGCTGTTTGCCTTTTAACTGTGAACATGTAATCTGTTTAGGTCAAACAGAAACATTTGTTTTTCTCCAAAATGTAATTCCCTCCCTCATTAGCTCTAGATAAAGCATTTTTCTCTCCTAAGCAACACACCGGAGTCGGCTCTTGTTTATTTACGCTGCTAATTAATTTAGAAAACCTTAATCAACAGATCAGGACTAAGAAACTTCTGAGCACTTTCTAGCCCGAGCACCTCAGTATCTGTGCCAAAATGCTGTGCTTGATTTCCAAACATGGGAACTTGGAACACTTTCAGTTTTGCTTACTACAGACTAGCGTATAATCAGCTGTGCCTATCCACCCCCCACCCCCCGTTAACTGTTGCCTTTCCCCCCCAATAGGTTTATTCATTGGTGGTGATTCTTCCAAAAACTCCTTTGAAGGACCGTATTTCACTACCATGTAAGTGATGAGCCTCTCTTCAAAGTAGTGTGGGGTTTTTTGTTTAGCTTTGCAGATATTAAAATGGAGACTTTCTCTATGTGGCAGTGTCAGGCTGCTCTGTTTTACAGACAAACCCCATACACCTGTTCCTTAAAGGCCTGGAGAGGCGGCTGTGATAGTTTCAGGGCTATCATTCTCTGGTCAAGAAGGAGCTCTCTTTGGTCTGGGACATGATGGGTGTAGCAATTAACAGGCTGTGCAGCCAGCCATCTGCTCGTCTCAGGGCAAGCGTTTCCATCAACGTCTTTCTTCTGCGCACAAGCTGAAGCCATGTTTGTAATAAGTCTTCTTCAGTGTTCAAAAGTGATTTGTCCGCCAGAGAGGCGATACACTATGCTGACTTTGGCCTCTGTGTCTTTCTCTGTTTTTACAGCAAGGAAGAGTTTCTACATCTATGCTGGAATTCTTGCTGTGTTGAACCTGGTGCAGGGCCTGGGCAGTGCTCTACTCTGTGCGGGCATCATAGAAGGATTATGGTATGTGCTTAGAGGACAGATTAAACCTTTATACTCCTGCTCTGCTTACTGCAAATGAGCCCAGTTGAGTAGCAAGCCCAGTCGCTGCAAACTCATTTATCCCAGATCAACTTTCTGAGAAGCAGCAGACATTACTTTTTCCCCGCCAAAACTTGGTAGGGGCAGGCTACAGTGGGCTCTACCCGTTTGCCCGGCTCTCTGTGCCTCTCATCACTGTGCCACGCCAAGCCACACATCTTTTTGCTCCCTTACTTGGGATCCATGGTTTATCTTTCTTCAGCAATCCCTGCCCTATTCCTTCATCCTTCTGAAGGGAGTAACAGTTTCTAATAACGAATGGGTATGTGTGTGTGATGATCATTCTGGCCAGTCTTCTCCTTTGTAGGCATAATTCCTCGCCCATTCTTCCCTTCTGAACTCTTTGTAGAGAGATGGGGATAGTT
>NW_015175972.1:1880392-1883379 GCF_001447785.1 Gekko japonicus
GTCCCTCATGCAGTGAGGAGTGCTTTGGGGGAGACAGCTGGTGGGTCAAGGGGTTGGCGCACTGTGCTCGTCACGAAGTGTTGCCACTGATCAGTAGATTAGTTTTCCACCTTCCATAAGGAGAGTGATCCCCTCTTTGGTTCTCCTGTAGAAGTAATGCTGTTAGTATGAATTCAAAAGCATCAACTCACTCTGAAAAATAAAACGGGGGAAGGCTGGAAAATCCAGTGATCAAAGGAGTCCCAGCTTTCCCACTTCTGTATCCCAAAAAGTCAAGACACTGTTATCAGCCATTTTTGTCTTTTAGTCTTAATAGCTTAGAAAACAAAGAGGACATGATAGAGGGGGTACTTTGGGACCAGTGGCCACGCCTGCTTTCCCTCCCTTTATGGCAAAGCACTGGAAACCAACACTGTGGCATTTGAATGACTGAGCCCATTAATTCAGTCTCACCCAGGAGTCTCTTGGCCTAGGGGTAATATAAAAGTTTGCGGCCAAGCTCATTTTGTGTTTGGGACAGAAACCTGTGTGTGTTATATTTCACTGGTGGCAAGAAATCTAAGACCACCTTGTGTGGGGCTGTTGTCTAGGGAGGGAGGGAAAAGGTGCCAAAACTCTGAATAAACGTGACACCTGAAAGCACTTTCTGTGATGGTGAGTTCTGTTCCTTGAGTCCTTTGAGGCTTGTAAGCCTTTGAAGAAAGGAAATCCTTCACGGAGACATGGTGTATCTGTTCCCTGGGAAAACACTGCCTTGCTAACCTCTTTTCCTCGGTTTTGCCTCTCATGGGGAATAGAACCTCTTCCTGAATATATAGTTGTGTGAGTTGCAAAGCCAGTGCGGCATGTTTTGGAGTGCCGGGATCAGATTCTCAGCAGCTGGTCTCTTGTCTCCCGACAGCTGTGTCGACGCAACAACCTTCCTCTACTTCAGCTTCTTTGCTCCTCTCATATACGTGGCGTTCCTGAAAAGCTTCTTTGGGTAAGTGGCCAAGGTTTCTAAACTGCTTTATGCCTTGTTACCTTCCCGATAGTGTGGTGCAGAGTACTTCCCACTGGCACTCTAACATTGTATGGAGTGATGTTTACAAGCCTTCAGTGAGAGAGCTTCCCTCACGCCTCCCCAGGAAGAAGCAGAAGTGGACACTGTGGTCTCGGGCCTATGAAGAAGCCTTGCTTCCTCACACCTTCCCACATTCTGCTTGTGTTCAGTTACTCTGTTCCTCCATCTACGAAATGGGAGTGGCTTTTAACTTCATCGTAGGAATTCAGGAAGATCAGACCCTTAACATCTATGTAAAAGTCTCACTAACTTCTACATTGCTGATAGTTCCCCTCCCCCACAGATTAATGACAGAATGACTAATGAGCATTGTTGTAGAGGCCAAGCCTGCATTATGGCAGATCATTTTTTGCTTTTGAAATCTCAAGTCGGGTTCAGATGAAATGATTGGCAGGTGAGTTAACTTCTATACACTTGCATCAGGAATTGCCTTCTTTACCCAAAAGGGTGGGACTGGGAGGCACTGTTCTGCGGTGATTCTGGTCCTACCTCAAGGGTAGGTTTCAGAGTGTGCTCTTGGCGGACTGCTGCCCTGCCCCTTGTCCTCTGGGGTTCCTCAAGGTTCCATCTTGTCCCCCATGGTTTTCAACGTCTATGTAAAGCCAGAGATTTGGGCCGAGCTGCCACCAGTATGCACATGTCACTCAGCTCGGTCTTGCACTGCCAGCAGATCCCAGGGAGGCTGTGGAAACCATGAACAGGTGCCTGGAGGGTGTTTTGGAATGGATGAGGGCTAACCACTTGGAACTTCATCCTGGCAAAATGGAGGTGCTACTGGTGGCAGGAAGGTCTGAGCCAGGGACTGTGTTATCCCCTGTTCTGGATGGAGTTGCACGCTCCCTAAAGGAGCGGGTTTGTAGCTTTGGGGGGGGGGTGCTCCTGGACCCAGGCCTCCTGTTGGATAAACAGGTGGTAGCAGTGGCCGGGGTGTCTTTCAGCCGCATTAGCGGGTGAGCCCACTGTGGCCCTTCCGTGGCAGAAAAGATCTCGCCACTGTGGTACATGCCCTGGTAACATCTAGATTAGGTTCCTGCATTGCTGTCCTTGAAGACTGTCCAGGAGCTGCAGTTGGTACAGAATGCTGGGCCAGAGTATTGACTGTAATGAGTTGAAGGGACTATATCACTCTTGTCTTGTTGTATCTAGTCTGGTTTCCAGTTTGCTTCTGGGCTCAATTCAGGGTGCTGGTATTGACCTCCAAAGTCCTGTGCAGCCTGGGACCAACATGCCTCAGGGACCGCCTTCTCCTGTACGAACCAGCCTGCTCACTCTGGTCTTCCTCAGGGGGCCGGCTTGGGCTGTCCCCACCATCTGAGGCCAGATGGGTGGCGACCTGAGAAAGGGCCTTCCCCCTCATGGCATCAAAACTTTGGAACGCCCTCTGCAGGAAGATTCTTCTGTCTCCTCCTATCAGTGTCTTTCACCGGCAGGTGAAGACTTTTTGGTTTCATCTACCATGCCTCCAATAATGGTGTTTTTTTTTTCTTGCCCTCCTTGTATCGTTTGTGTTTTTAATTGAATTTTATATTTCATATTTAACTGCTATTAAGTTTGCTGCCTTGTGCACCCTCATTGAGTGGAAAGGCAGCATAACAATGTTTTAAATATAATAATAATATCTCTCCCTTACATATAATTGAGTAAGACGCAGTATAAGACTGAGCGGAGACAAAATGCGCTCCGTCAGCCAGCTGCCGCTCAAGGCTGCTGCCATGCCATTGGCTGGGAGGCGGGAGGCGAATGCTGTGTGCGAACGGCGTGTCGTGGCGGTGATGCGCCCTCGCCGTGGCCCAATTTCCCTCCCCCACCCACCCAGTTGGAGCCCGCCGGCGGCGATTCCTTCTCCCCCCCAAACTGACGGGAGAATCTTTTGCAGGCCCCCCTGCCTCCCCCCCTTCTTCCTTCCTTCCCCCCCCACTTTCAT
>NW_015175972.1:1883393-1906602 GCF_001447785.1 Gekko japonicus
TTCCTCTCTCTCTTCCCCTCCACTTTCTTCCTTCCTTTCTCTCTCTCTCTCTCTTTCTCCTTCCTTCCTTCCTCTCTCTCTCTCTTTCTCTCTCCCCCCTTCCTACCTTCCTTCCTTCCTTCCTTCCTTTCTTCTTCCACCCACCCACCCTACCTTTCTAGGCGCTCGTTGTCTCCGTCCACAAGGGGCTTTGCTCCCTAGTAATAAAATAAAGTCACAACTGGTTCCCTCATTATTGAGCTTGAAGAGCCACCGTGTGGCCACTTTGGGAACTATTCACACTAATTGAAGATTTCTTGCAAATCGCTCAAATTGCTTTTTTAATTGACAGGACTGGAATCATTTCTTCACTGTTTCCACAGGCGTGACTTGCAGACAGTGGAGATGCTTTGGCATATCCTCTCTGCCAGTCTGTGTGGCATTAGCAAGAGCTAGCTTCTGATGCAGCTGTGTTTGGAGGGGTGGTAGTGATACTGTTCCGGGGAGACAAATACCTGGGACACCTGCCTACCACTGCTATAGAGTCATTGTGGTTAGAATGTAGAACACGGATGGACGGGGCAAGACCTGGCTCCAGATCCCTGCTTGGGCTGTGAAGCTCACTGGGTGACCATGGGCAAGCGGCTCCTGTTAGCCTAGCCTATTTTACAAGCCTGCTGTTAGGAGATACAAAATGGGGTCACTGCATCTGTGCAAGGCCACCCTGAACTTCTTGGAGGGGAAAGGTGGGGATAGAAATGTGAGGAATGTGTTTATTTACAGAATTTATAACCTGCCTTTCTGCCCTCATCAGGTCCACCAATTTATTTATTTATTTATTTATTTCGATTTCTTAACCGCCCTTCCCCGCTTACACGGGGCTCAGGGCGGTTTACAACCAAGGTAGCGAACAGATTAATAACATATGTAATAAAAGCCAAACAAAAACGTTATCATTAAAACAACTAAAACCAAGCTCAAGTACACACATAAAAACATCAAAACCACAGTTAAAACATAGGGAAGGAAAGAGGAATCACTGAGGGAACAGTAGACAAAGGTTTTGACGAGCTGGCAGAAGACAGCAACAGGAGGGGACAGGCAAGTATATTCTTTGAGGAGAGTTCCAAAGTGGTGCCATGACTGAGAAGGCCCTGCTTGATCTTAGCAGGCGGCAGTGGCATCTGAAGAGGAGTCTTTAGAAGATAACCCTGGTAGTTGACTATGTTTGTAAGGGAGTTGGCAGTCCTTTGGGTACGTCAGTCCCAAGCTATATAGGGCTTTAAAGGTCAGGATCGGCACCTTGACTTGTGACCAGAAGCAGATTGAGAGCCAGTAAATGGGCCAAGACTGGAGTGATATGATCCCTACAGCCTTCTCCACTTGATACCCTGGTTGTCCTCTTCAGTAGATATCCTGGTTGCAGCATTCTGCATCAATTGAAGTTTCTGAACGCTTTTCAAGGGTAGCCCAATGTAGAGAGCGCTGCAGTAATCTAGTGAATGAAAGGCTTTCTGACTGAGCTTTCCATATTCCTGGTTAGGCACCATATTGCTGTTGTCCAGTGGAGTTCAGCAACCTTTAGTTTTGCTTTAGAAAAGAAAAGTAGTTCTATCCTGCAAATTAGTATTTGTTTGAGAAAAACGGCCTAATTTAAATTAATATAATGGCATAGAGCAGAAGCCAAAATTAAGCACTTTGAAGACTCATTGATTTCATGTATGCATTTAAGCCCATGGTTTGCTCTTTCATGGAAAAAAAAAATCTATGGGATGCAAAAGCATTTCACTTCAGCTGGACTGAGCATCTGTATGAGCATTAGGTATCTGTAAACTTGATTGAGTTGTACGAGCCAAGTATCCCATGTGGCTCTGTGGTGGTAATATTGAGAGCTTCATATAGGGAAAGTAGCCCATACACCGTTCTGAACTGATCCACAGGCATAAAGTTACCTGCCTTGGATATAACTATCTGGTACTCTTGGTTTGAGGAGAATGTATGACGTGTGCTTAAAGCAGTTGTTCTAAAAGAGTCATTGGAGTGAAAAGGTTCCAGAAATTAGACATTCAACAAAAAAGGGACTTGCAGGTAAGGGCAGCGGAATCCTTCCCTGTCGTGCAGCTTGCTGTTTTGACATCGTTCTTCCCAAGCGCACTTCTGGTATCGGAGCCCTTTCATGCAGAGTCCCTCTTACCATTTCTGCAGAGGAAACAGAGCACCTTTCCTCTCTCGTGTAACTCTTAATGGGCTTCTGAACATTAAGAATGTAAGAAGCACTTTGCTAGATCACACATAATCCCCCTGCAGTACAGCGGAGGCCAGATAGAGGCCTCTGGCAGTTCACAAGCATGGCATGATGGTGATCACTATCCCCAGCATTTAGTATTCAGAGGCAATTTTTGCCTCTGAAAATGCAGATTCCACTTAGCTCTCTTGGCATGCTGGTAAAATTTCCTATCCCATCTGCAAATCTCATTCTAGGCTACTTCTGAATACACAGCATTGCTTCCCCATTCCTCCCCCCCCCCCTTTTCCCCACTGATTGAGTCCCAGTTTAAAATGTGGTGCTGCTACAAGAAGAAGCCCAAGGCTGGTTATATAATCTAGAAGCAAAGGGTTAGGGTAGAAAGGGAGCAGCCACAAAGGGAAACGCAAAAACTCCCAAGACAAATGTAGTGGAATATCATGGATCCTCTCTTCCCCCCCCCCCTTTTTTCTGGGCCATCAAGTCACATCTGACTTACAGCAACCCCATGAGGCTCTCAAGGAAAAAGATGGCCAGAGGTGGTGTGCCATTGCCTGCCTCTGAACGGTGACCCTGGACCTCTTTGGTGGTCTCCCATCCGAATACTTAGCCCCCGAGCTCTGACGAGATTGGGCTAGCCTAGGCTATCCAGGTCATGGTGGATCCTCTTTAGTTCTGCCTGTCTTCAGATGGATGTGACCTGGCATCAAAGAACAATTCAGCTGAAATCTTTTTTTCCCCTTAGCAACTCTTTGCTACATTCTCTCCAAAATTCTTCTTGTCGTTGAGAACTGGGTGTTATGCTCAGAGAAGTACATCACCCTAAAAAGTACATTTCCCCCCCTTCTTTTAATGGTTCCAGGTCTGAGCCAAAGATCCTCTTCTCCTATAAATGCCAGGTGGATGAACCCGAGGATGTTGATGTGCACCTCCCGCATGCCTATGGCGTGGCCAAGAAAGAAGGCCCAGATTCCACCTTCTACTCCAGCACCCAGATTGACACCGCGGCCTACCTGGATGATATTGCTTCCATGCCCTACCACGTGGGCAGCATCAACAGCATTGACAGTGACCGCTGGAAAGCCATCAATTCCTAAGGCGAACCTGGTTCCCATTTTTGAAGAAAGCATCTCTCTTGGATCCCTCAGCTTTGTCACAAATTTGCCCTTGGAATTCTTTAATGTGTTGTCTTTTTCCTTGAGGATTTTAAATATATATATATATTGAAATCCAGCTTGGAAGAAAAATCAGCTCCAGTGGCCTTCCCAGAAGCTGGCCCTTGTGCTCATGCCAGGAAAACCTAGACCAGCTTTGTTTCAAAATGCATAACTATTACACCTTTCATCTTGAACATTCCAAATATACGTGATTAGGAGTGACGGCAAACTTTTATTGATGGCGAAAAGTGCATACAGCTGGGAGTGCTTGACTATTCAACTGAACATAAAGCTGGACTATGTTTTTGATGTTCCACTTGGGTTAATTTCCTAAATAGTCCTGTTCCCAACCAGACTAAGCTCCCAGCAGAACACTGTTTGGAAAAGAAGCTAGGGGAGGATGGGACTGATCTCTGGCAGTGGCAACTGGGTGGGATTTTTGACTCTGGAGACCCTTTCTGAAAACTCTGGATACCCTTTCTGGAAAGATTTTCTAAATATTCCCATAATTGGTTGCAGGAGAGGAGTGTGTTCGTGTGCGTGTGCATAATATATATATATGTTTATAATATATATCCTGGATATTGCAAGAGGGAGGAAAAGTGGCCAGCAGGGAAAGGTCTCTGTGGAACTTGTTGCTGTGCAACTGAACCACTCTGACTGGTGGATGGGCAGCCTGGAGTTTCGTACACTGAATTAGGGCTGAGTTTGCAGCTGAAACTTAGCCAAGAGAGAGTTACCGAAAAGTGATCTGCTACTTGATGCTGACAGAGCTCCAGAGCCAGTGGGACTAGGAAGGAAAGCGTTTGCTCAGACTGACAGCTCCAAAAGTGTTCCAGAGTACTGGCTGAGTGGAAGTATTCTGATGAGCCATGTGTTGGAGAGGCTGTGAGTGAAGATGATAGGGTTGGCATTGGAGTGGAATATATAGGGTGGCAGTAACTTCGATGTGTAGGCTGGCAGCAGGCTGTTCAGTGTGTACCACCATTTTGCTCTCCAGTCCTATGTGCTCTTCAGCCAAGGCTAATCGTGTACTGTGTAGTACAGGTTTTTAGGATCAGATGGGACTTCCTGGAACTTGGCTTGAGGTTTTACTTGTGTGAAGCCCACAGTACTAAGTAGCTGGCTGTTTCCTTGGCAGGTAGCCAGTCTTCTGAGGCTTGTCTGTGGGATCAGTAAAGTGAAAGAGGGCTATTCTCCAGTAATAACAAGAGGTGTTCTTGATTCTATACAGGGAGAAACTGGGGTTGGGGGAACCCCATGCCCTGAGTCTGAAGGGTATCTGTGTACGAATGCCTGGCTTTCCTCCCCATGTTCTCTCATCATGTAATTAAGCAAAAGATGAAGGAATGGGAAGGGACATTAACCGTTCTGTGTAATGGGGGAGCATATTTGTTTGAACTGTGGCTGGCCAGGAGGCAAGTGGTAACACAGTTAATTGTACAATTGAGAGTTCCAGGTACTGAGGCCGCAAGACTATCAGAGGAACATTCACAAGTTTCTTATTTGCTGTTGCTGCTAATATTTGGAGCTGGTTAGTACCAAATATCCTAGATTCTGATGATACATGGCAGAGGTCCAGTGCTTGGGTGAAGGTTCTTTGGAAACGAATGGAGCGTACTTTCCAGCCGATACCTTCAGGGACAAGGTGGAAGCTGGGCAGATCCTGCAGCTGTCCTCTTGCTAATACGTGCTTCCTCTTATGCCTGATGGTTCTGTTGTTTTGTGATATCTGCTTGGCACATCTAAATGTTTTTCTTTCTTTTTTCTTTTTGCCTTTTAAAAACTTTTTAAAATTACTCTTTCTCCCCAAACTGATTTGATTATGTCTGCTTTGGAGAAGTTAATGCAAATGGACAGGATTGTGGTGGTGACCCAACACTTGCTGCTGCCCTAGTTTAACCTGTAGTAAATGGAGACATTGAACACTGGCTTCATCCAGGGTTGCTCCTTTTAGAGATGTCACCTCTAGGGTGAGGTGTCTTTTTATCCTGTATGGTTTAGGCTCCAGTTGCGTGTGTTTGTTGAGTACCTGACAGGGCTGGACTGGCCTAGCCACGGTCTGTCTCTCTGACTCACGTACTTACTTACACACACCCTTTTGTAATGCACTGGATAGCAGGTAGAGCTTGGCAATGGGGCAGTCATGAGAGATGTGATGCGACTTGGTTGTTATCCAGCCATGTGTACAGGCATACCTGTCCCTTTGATAATGTCTTGTTATCCTGAAATGAGCCAGTTCTCTGTCTTTCCATTGGCCGCAGGGCACTGGATGGGGGGGAGCAGAGGGTGTAATAATGATACCATATAAGGTATTTTTTCCTGTCCCTGTTCAACTGGAATTAAAGATGCTTCCCTTGAGTAAGGTGGTTCCTGGATCGTGGTAAAAAGCTACTAACCCTTGACAACAAAACACAATTTCCTTGGATTTCTTACAGTTTATTCCAGGAATGTTCCTACAGTCTTCCCACAATCTGTAGAAAATACAAAGTACTCTGAATTACGAAGATGGATTCCTTGAGTGATGTGAATTGGAATGAGACTGGATTTAGATCATGGTGTGCTAACCATGGTGTGTCAGATGCTGACCCATCATTAAAGGGGTGCTGGATTCTTCTACTTTCTCTTTTTGCCTCCTCGTAAATTCCAGTATTTACTCTGTACATCTTGCATTGTCTCTGCTGCTGAGGAGTTTCTGCACTAAGTGAAGGAATTATCTCCTTCCAAGCATTGAGGTTTTTATGGGTATATAAAAATGCCTCCCAGGGGGTCAGCACACGATATGGTTCGTGAGTGTGTGTGTGTGAATACACTGCCTGTTCTGTGTGCTGTTAGAAGGGGGGCCCCTGAAAATAGAATAATGTATATTTTTTGTCTGTAAAATAAATGAACTTTGACATAAACCATGATCTCCTCTCTCTCATGAAACAGACTCACTGTGTGTGTGGGGTGGGTGGGTGCGTTACATTCTGCATGTTATCCCCCCCCCCCCAACGAAGCCTGCAAATTCTTCCCCTCAAAACGAAACCAACAAAAAAAAATTGAATCTTCATTTTTAAAAAGTTGGCCGTGTTTTTAAAAAGCAGTATGGAAATGATGCAAAGTTGGAATGACAATCTGTTTCAGTATAATTGGCTCGCCTAGCTGTTGCTGCTTGAAAGGATAGTCTACAAGGGACTGATCTTCCTCTTCCTTTCTTCTGTTGCTCCAAGAAGAATCTGGGCCTTTTTGCAGTCTTTAAAATTTTGCTGTTGTCGCGTAGCATCCCAAACAAAGTGGCTTTTCCCACTGCTGCTTGCCAAGAAGGGAACTCTTTGCTTCCTAAATGTGACTTCACATTCACACAACAAGCATGTTTGAAATGCGCTGTCTTGCCAAGGGATGGTGCACACAGCATGCTCATTATGGGATACTGACCTGATGGATTATTCTCCCCCAGTACAATGCATGATTCAGGGCTCCATGACTG
The DNA here is from genome assembly GCF_001447785.1 of Gekko japonicus. NCBI lineage: Eukaryota > Metazoa > Chordata > Lepidosauria > Squamata > Gekkonidae > Gekko > Gekko japonicus. Next base: position 1,890,244 of record NW_015175972.1, read on the forward strand.
ACTGATTATGAAGCCCCCCCAAATGTTGTTAACTGGTGTCCCGCCGCGGGTTCTTCCGTGGCCATACCGGCTGCTGCGGCGGGACTGGCGCGTCCCGCGCCAACCCCTGGGACACCCCAAAAGGAACAGAGCAAGGGGAACCAGCTGGGATGCGAAGACGTTCCTATTACAGAGCCGCGGGAAAAGAGGGGGCGTGCCAGGGGCAAGAACCGGGAAGCTTTACCTTGGAGCCTCGGGGATATCGGGGGTGCTATCAAGGAGCCGGGCGAGGCAGACTCTTCCGAAGTACACCAAGAGCCTCACAGAATTAAACAGCATAGAATTAACAGAGTGAAAAGGGGAAACAGTGGGAAAAGGGAAAAGGGGACACCTGTACCGAGGGGACTGATTGAGTGTGAACACAGGGTGTTTGAATCACTGTAATAACTGTGTGTGACATACAATAAAAAGGAATCGGGAGGTGTGAGGTGTGTTGTAACCCTCTTCCTGCCGTAACTTGAGGTGTTGGTTTCCGAACTTAAGTTGACTCCGGCGTCTGGCTTCTTTTTTCCGTATCGAGGCATCACGAATCCCGACAACTGGCTTGGAGTAAAAGGCTTCATGTGATGGGAGAAGAGCAGGGTACCTATCTTATTTTATTATTATTATTATTATTATTTTGGGAGAAGAGCAGGGTACCTATCTTTTATTTTATTATTATTATTTTTTTAAGTCCCAATTATTTTCCAAAATGGAGTTGCTCATGATACTGTACCCAGAAAGTGGTTAATAAATTTTTTTGTTACAGTGTGAAGAACAAGGAATAATAATTTAAAAAAACACGTCAGTCCCAGTAAGATGTAATATCTGGCGAGACCTTTGTGATTTGAGGGCCACTCCACATGCTGCTTTCCTAAGGGTAATCCTGTGCCTAGTTTCTGATGGGAGAGAGAGGTGCTGCTGTGTACACCCGAATTATTTGCCTGCTTCTAACACTGAATGCCTCTGATCTGAGTGACCAATTATTTATATACTGCCTTGTTGAAGCACCTAAGGCAGCTAACAATTGAACCCCCAAAATACAATATAGCAGTAATTGAATCGGTGGTGGTGAGGAAGTAGCAGCAACCACCGCTTTAATTTATTCAAATTACACAAAAAATTAAAAATTCAGGATTCCTCTGGAAGATCTGTAGGGGTGGCACCAATCTCACCTAGGGGAGGGAATTCCAGAGTTAGGAGGAGAAATAGGTGAAAAGGCATTCTTATAGGTCCCTGCCAAAGTATCTTGCCCATAAGGAAAGATTCACCTATTGATTGCCAAGCCTGAACAGGTTAATAGGGGTTTCATGGAAGAAAACCACACTTATTTTGCATTAGCTGGATGCAAGTCTCCTAGTATGGTACTGAAGAAGCCAAAGAGAGCAAGTGATTGAGTGTCAGGGCATGCAACCAATGCCTGTAGTATTAACTTCAACATACATATTTTCCTGGGTCTCTGAAAATATGATTTGTCATTCAGGAATGATACATGCGTATACCTTTACTTGACATCTGGTCTCTCATTCTCCAGCTCCTAAGTCTTCTTATTTCAGAATGCAGTTTGCACTGTCAAATTTATGAGATCTATTTTCCAAGCAAGACAGATAATGATCTGCCATGCAAAGAAGGCAGCTTTACAGGCAACCAATATGGGTAGGTCTTCTGTCCACATCAGTCAGCTATATACATAGGCTACCATCCTGATAGCACTTTCCTGGGATTAAGCCCCATTGATAAAACTGGACTTCTGAGTAGATCTGCTGAAGGTAGGTCCCGTTATGTCTAAACAGGCACAACGGAGAGTGTTTTTATGATGCATTTCATTTAAGTACTCAAAAATATTTCTAAAGGTCATTAATACAGAAAGGTTGGTATTCTGGTGCATCACAGATGCTGTTTCAGTTTCAGGACAGCAGGAATATGAGGGGCAGAAAGGGACTTGATGAACAATGTAAATAAGTTGGAAAACCAGGAAAGTATATTGATTCTGGTACTGAAGTGGATTTTCTGATTGTCAGGCAGCTGTCATTGCACCAGTCATTGTACTGTCTTGCTGGTCCGGGATGGGCTTTTTCTACAAAAGCAGGAGCATCACCACCGTTTTGATTCCCCATGCTGACTGCTTTTTCTGAGAGCCTGTGTTTGCATGGCTTTGTCATTTGTTCCCATATTGATAATGTGTGTGTGAGCTGTGTGTGCCAACTGTGGCCATTCTCCAAAACCGTCTGCTTTTGTCGGTTGCCTGGTGAAGCCTTTGTGTTTACCACATTGCCTTCAAGGTTTTTGGAAGGGGGATAATGTATTCCTCTTAGCCTCTCCTGCAAGAAAGAATATTGTTAATGAAATGAGGCTCGCTCCGATATGCTTGAATCTGGTAGCATCCTGTGGCTTAGTGGCACAATTTTTGAAAGTTTAATCCAGCTGGGTGGAAAATGCAAATACTAGACTAAAATGGGTTTTTGATGGAAGCAAATGATTAAAGGAAAAAGACATATGTAATAATTTTTTTAATGAATGCACATAAAACTTTATATTAATTGCAGTGTGATGTTTTAAGTTAGGTGGACCACTTTCAGAAAGAACCCCTTCTCTAATAAATGCAACAGGGGATCTACCCAGGCTTCACTTCTTGTTTATATGGTTTATTTTCAAATCGCCTTTGATCTGTGAACTTTGCCTCTTAAATCTCGTTCTGAAGCACCAGGGAATAGTCCAAGTAACCTTTCTGAGCCGAATTCAACTCTGTCAACATTTCAGTTCTCCATTCCTTGCCACTCACTATGTACAAAGTGTCGGGGGCAAAAGATTGATTCTCATATTTTTTGTGTTCGCTTCTATGAGTGAGGGATGTATAACATACTTTTGAAATTGAGAAAACCATTTTTTAAACAGTCAACTAAAAGAGGTGGCTCTTTAAGTTGGTGTTAAAGTGAAGACCAATCTATGTGCAAAATCTCCTTGAATAAATCTTGAGGTCAAGTATTCATTACTGGGGAAAATGATGAATTTCTTTTCCCATACCATGGAGGAAAATTATTCTTCCCAATAACTACCTTGCATCGATACCAGGATGCTTGAGCTAGACAAGCGACATTTAGAACTCTTTCCCCCGTTTTGAACAGCCAGTCCCAACCTGACCATTCACTCCAGTACTTTGTATTTAGCTAGAAACAACTAATGCAGAAATTAAGTGTACACTTCCCGTCTTGTTTCCAAATGAATATAAGTATGTGGCTCCCCCCAAAAAACCTCTCTGTGATGAATGGCTTTGCTGTGTGCTCCTAAGAAGTATACAGTTTTCTTTAGCTGCAAGTGGAGTTTGCTTGTTCTAGCAACTACTTAGGAGCACACATGTGAATCATGAAAAGGATGAATGTAAAGATCAGGTACACATACCCCCCTCCCCCAGATTCCTGACTGAAATCAATCCACCTCTGGTGGAATGAGTAACCCTTTTCATTTTTAATTCAAGAATCTCTTTTAATTATGCTTTTCATGTTTAATAAACGGGAGGATTGCCTTATGATGGTTGCTATGGTAAAGAGGGCCAAAGTCCCTTTATAGGCAAAACAAAACAAAAAGCCTCCCTAAACCTGCAATTAGCTGCTTCATGTTTATAAAACAGATAACAAGTGTTCTATTATTTTTCACTGGTGGCAGGCAACCTTCATTACAGCACAACAACAGAATATTTCTGGTGTGAAAGCACCTTACGTTTGGAAAGTTCACTTTTATTTATTCCTTTATAGCTGTAGTTACGAGGGTGCTTTTCTATATTGTTGCTGACAATGAAGGTACAGTGGGGATACAGATGAACTACTGTTGCTCTTTAAGCTAACACAGTCTGCTGGAAAAAGCTAGGAGATCTATGAGGGGATTGTTGTTGTTGTTCAGTCACACAGTCGAGTCCAACTTTTCGCGACCCCATGGATCATCTCCCGCCAGGCCCTCCTGTCTTCCGCCGTCTTCTGAAGTTGGCTCAATTTCATGTTCGTTGCATCGATGACACCGTCTAACCATCTCATCCTTTGCCGTCCCCGTCTTCTTTGACCTTCAATCTTTCCCAGCATCAGGGTCTTCTCCAGGGAGTGCTCCCTTCTCATTTGGTGGCCAAAGTATTTGAGCTTCAGTTTCATTATCTGGCCTTCCAGGGAACAGTCAGGGTTGATTTCTTTTAGGATTGACTGATTTGATCTCCTTGCAGTCCAAGGAACTCTCAAGAGTCATCGCCTGCACCATAATTCGAAAGCATCTATTCTTCGGTGCTCGGCCTTCCTTATAGTCCAACTCTCGCAGCCACACATGACTACTGGGAATACCATTGCTTGGACCATGCGTATTTTTGTTGGCAGGGTGATGTCTCTACTTTTTATCATGCTGTTTAGGTTCGCCATCGCTTTCCTCCCAAGGAGCAGGCGTCTTTTAATTTCATGGCTGCAGTCACAGTCTGCGGTGATCTGGGATCCCAGGAACGTGAAGTCTGTCACTACTTCCACGACTTCCCCTTCTATTTGCCAAGGAGTGATGGGGCCGGATGCCATGATCTTAGTTTTTTTGATGTTGAGCTTCAAGCCCACTTTTGCGCTCTCCTCTTTTACCCTGAGCAAGAGGCTCTTGAGGTCCTCTTCACTTTCTGCCATCAGAGTGGTATCGTCTGCATATCTGAGGTTGTTGATCTTTTCCCCAGCAATCTTAATTCCCGCTTGTGATTCATCCAGGCCAGCATTTCGCATGATGTACTCTGCATATATATTAAATAAGCAAGGTGACAATATACATCCTTGTCGTACTCCTTTTCCTATGCTGAACCAATCAGTTGTTCCATATCCGGTTCTAACTGTCGCTTCTTGGCCCTTATACAGGTTTCTCAAGAGACATGTGAGGTGGTCTGGTACTCCCATCTCTTTAAGGCCCTGCCATAGTTTGTTGTGATCCACACAGTCAAAGGCTTTAGCATAGTCAATGAAGCAGAAGTAGATATTTTTCTGGTACTCTCTTGCTTTTTCCATAATCCAGCGAATGTTGGCAATTTGATCTCTAGTTCCTCTACCTCTTCGAAACCCAGCTTGTACTTCTGGTAGTTCTCTATCCACGTACTGTTGAAGCCTAGCTTGTAGGATCTTGAGCATGACCTTGCTAGCGTGTGATATGAGTGCAATTGTGCGATAGTTTGAACATTCCTTGGCATTGCCCTTCTTTGGGATTGGAATGTATACTGACCTTTTCCAATCCTGTGGCCACTGTTGCGTTTTCCAAATTTGCTGGCAAATGGAGTGCAGCACTTTAACAGCATCATCTTCTAAGACTTTGAATAATTCAGCTGGAATACCATCACCTCCACTAGCTTTGTTGTTACTAATGCTTTCTAAGGCCCATTTAACTTCACATTCCAGGATGTCTGGCTCGAGGTCAGTGATTATACCATCGTGGTTGTCAAGGACATCGAGGTCTTTCTTGTATAGTTCTTCTGTGTATTCTTGCCATCTTTTCCTAATCTCTTCTGCTTCTGTTAGGTCCCTACCGTTTTTGTCCTTTATCATGGCCATCTTTGCGTGGAACGCTCCCTTGATTTCTCCAATTTTCTTGAAGAGATCTCTAGTCCTTCCCATTCTATTGTTTTCTTCTATTACTTTGCACTGTTCATTCAGGAAGGCCTCCTTATCTCTCCTTGCTGTTCTCTGGAAATCTGCATTCAGTTGGGTAAATCTTTCCTTTTCGCCTTTGCCTTTCGCTTTCCTTCTTTCCTCTGCTATTTGTAAAGCCTCATCAGAAAGCCACTTTGCTTTCTTGCATTTCTTTTTCTTTCGGATGGTGGTGATTGCTGCTTCCTGTACAATGTCACGAACCTCTGTCCATAGTTCTTCAGGCACTATGAGGGGATTACAATTGCTTTATTTGGAATTGATAGTTTCCTACCTGTAGGCTTTTTTCAGCACAGACGTCTATATCTGACTTTACTATTACCCAACTTAGTGGGCCTATTTGGACATTTTCATTATAAAAATTAAATGCCCTGACCTGGATGGAGCATGGACTCTAACCTGGGAAAACTGGGTTTGATTCTCCATGAGGACGCATCAAACGGGCACGATCATACTGCAACATCTGGGAAGCGTCACGCACCCGTCCCCGATCTGTCCCGTCGGTCTGAAAACGCGCATTGAAAGGTACTGGCAACAGAGCACTACCTTCTGGATGACACATGGCAACTCCAGGCGTCTGATCGTGGAAGCGCTGGTAGCCCGTCGCAGCCAGCGCCATTCCCCATCCCACGCATGTGCACAAACGCACAACGTCCATTTTGCCGCATTATGTTTGATTGCCTGCCGAAGGCCGGAGCACGGAGCCACAGGGACACGTTGGATCATGCTACCGCGGTTCTTTTTGCTCCGGTTCTAATTTGCCTCCCTTCAGCGGTGCAGTATCCCGCTCGTGTGACCGGGACCACAGTAAATCAACAAAGCATTATACCATCCATCTTTGTTACATAGATAATTAAAGGAGACCAATTACATGAGTCCCTAAGATTTCTTACCCCCAAAACAAGCAGGTCACAGGCAAGGAACGCTTTCTAAGAAGAAGCTCTCAGTCAATACAACTTCCCATATTTATAGGATTTTAAAATCATCTAACAATCATCTCTTAATCAATCCCACCTGATGAGGGTCACATTCTTGGCTAGTTCATTATAACTTCAAACTCCATACAAGGTTATGTATATTTGAACAGCTTCTTAGAATATACAAGAAATGTTAGTTGATTCTTGCTACTTTTTAACTTAGCAAAGTCTATTTTAAAACAATAATGAGAAATTGTCACATGTGTATGAATATCTTTTGGCCCTCAACCAATATTCCCATCCTTGAATCATATCTTCACTTCTGTGAAGCTGGACATTCTTGTGATTCTCAGGGGATTCTGCACTTGGGCTTCAACAAATAGTATCTACTGATAATGGGTTAGACAGCTTCTAATCTATACAGGGATGTATAATTGTTGCCACTCTGTCTTCTTATTTCCCTTCAAGGCTATTATGTTATGAGTCTTGGTATATTTTCCTGAGACGCCTGGTTTGTTCTGTTTATATGTGCCGCAACATCCTCTATGATCTTTTTTGGTCACCCAACAACTGTTTTCCTGTATTTCTGGCCATATCCATGACACATTCCTCCAAAGAGCTCAGGGAAGCACTGACCATCTCAATTTTCTCCTCACAACAACCCTAGGAGGTAGGTTAGGCAATGAGAGAATGTCAGACCCAAAATAAGACTTTGAGCCTGGGTCTACCAAGCTGTAGTCCAGTATTCTGTACTATCATACACTGACTCTCATTCTAAACATAATTCTGTAGTTCTTCCAGTCCTATAGGTGAAGATCATAGCCATGGGCAGTGTTCCCTCTAAGCTGAGTTAATGTGAGCCAGCTCACAGTTTTTTAGTCTCCAGCTCACACATTGTTGTCTTAGCTCAGGAAGGAGGGCTCCAGAGCAAACTAATTTATGCAGTCGCCAAATTTCCTGCTCACAGCTTTAATGCCAGTCGCTCACAAAGTAGAACTGTTGCTCACAGGATTCCATATTTTGGAGGGAACATTGGCCATGGGGGGGGGGAGTTTGCAGGTAATTGATGGTCATTGTAATCTAATGAAGAGTTACTCTAATCCCATTTATTTCAAGGAGTTTAGATTGGCATAACGCAGCACAGGATTGTACTGCTAATCTTGCCTTCTTTCCTCAATTACAGGTAAAGGGATGTGTTTCAGTCGATAAATAGGTAAAATAATTGGATTGCCTCTCTCTAGAGGGGTATTGCAGAAGATTTTTCTAATTACATCAGTCCCTGAAACAAAGCTGATAGCAAACTTTTCTTTTTATAAGATATGTGGATTTGGATTATGGGCTGCACAGACCTGGTTTCTCTGTATAGATTACAAAATACAAAACACTACAGAGGGAATGACATCCAACAGACAATGCAGAAAGTAGATTACAAAGGTAGAAGATAATGCAGTAAAAGGATGATGATGATGATAAGAACATTGTAGTAGACTTTGGTATAGTATATGTCTGACTCTTTTATAGGATTGACTATCCATCAGATGTATAGGTTTGATTGGTCTTTGCAGTGTTTCTAACAACAAGAGGTGGCTGATGACCCACAGGCACAAGGTCCATCATCCATATATCTAATTCTTAACATGGCCCCACCTATAGATTAAGACACAGACTGGCACCATGAACAGACACAACCAATCTATCCACAAACTTGAGAAAGCTATAGGTTTGCAGAAAAATTAAAATAAAATACATGGGAGGGGGTTTGAACTCCCATGAAATGAGAAGCGGTGACTGTACCTTTAAGAAATGAATGCTCTCAGTTGCCATGGGAGGGTTGCTAGGCAACCACAACAATATTGCCAGCCTTCTTGGTTTCTTCCAGTAAAAGGTAGGGGGAGGGGACAGGGCCTCTTCTAGGGCTGTTTTGCCCCCCTCCCAGTTCCCCTCCTTCCTGCCCATGATCAAGGATGGACTCTTCAGGGTCAAGCACAGCAGCAACTACCAGACAACTTGATTCCATGCAACTTGCCCAGATGTGGCGGCTATGACATGCTGCTCCTCAACTTTCCTTAGGGTTGCCAACCTTCAGGTGGGGCCTGGAGATATTTTGGAATTACAACTCATCTCTAGACCAGAGAGGTTAGTTGCCCTGGAGGAAATGCCTGCCCTGGAGGGTGGACTCTATGACATTGTACCCTGGTGAAGTCCATCCTCTCCCCCAAACCTGCCCTATCCAGGCTCTACCTCTAAATCTCCAGGAATTTCCCAACCTGGTGCTGGCAGCTCTATTGCCTGGCCCACCAGCAGCTTCCACACAACTTGCATGATTTGCCTTGGCCCAGCAGTGGCCACCATTCAGCTCACTTGAGCAACTTGCTACTGCTTGACTTTTGCTACTTATCCAGACTTTTCTTAGGGGAAGGGAAGTCAGGCAGGCTATGAACCAGTGTAGTGTAACAGTTTGACCTGGAAGAGCCAGATGTGAATCCTTACTCTGCCATGGAGCTTGCTGTGTGACATTAGGCCAGTGACTCTCTCTCAGTGTAACCTACCTTAAAGGTTGTTGTACAGATACAACAGAGGTGAACAATGCAAGCTTATTTTACGTCCCCATTGAAGATAAAGGTGGGGTATAAATGAATAATAAAGTTGAAGAAGTGGGGTGCAGATAAAAGCAAGCAGATTGGTTGGTGAGTAGGAGAGAAGGAATTGGGGGAAAAGGGAGAGCATTGAGGAGGGATGCCAGGAACCTGGAAAGAAAGAGAAAATGGTGTGGGAAAGGGTTTACAGGGACAAAATGCAGTGACTCCCCACAAGTTGTTGCAGATTCCCAACTTGGATGGATATAGTACCCACATGCAAAACCCAAAGAGTTTCTGTGGTCATGTGGCCGGCATGACTAAACACCAAGGCACATGGAACGCTGTTACCTTCCCACCGAAGTGGTACCTATTTATCTACTTGCAATTTCTTGCTTTCGAACTGCTAGGTTGGCAGGAGCTGGAACTAGAGACGGGAGCTCACTCCATCACGCGGGTCTCGAACTGCTGAACTACTGACCTTTCACAGCCTGCAGTTCAGCGTCTTAACCACCGCACATTTAACAGGCTGTTAACACTTCAATAAAAAGACAAAGTACTGCCTTTATGTCATTTTTTTTGTTTTTTGCTTGGTGCGTGTATGTGTGGGTGGGGTGTCCGTGGGTATTCTGATATTGTTGTGTACTTTGTAGGCAGTAGCAGATTTTAAAGTTAAGAACCGCTGTGTCTGAATAAAAACTTGCTAGGAGCCTCAGGATTCCTGTTCGTGTTCTTCACTGCCAGTCGGCTACAGCTTGCAAACGAAACAGGCTCAAATTCCCATGTGACGCCTGTCTGGCTTCGGACCAATGACTGGGGCAAACGTGAGGCACTACTACATACGTTGGCAAACAAAACAAGGGTCCAGTGGCACTTGAAAGGCTAACACAATTTATTCCATCGTAAGCTTTCGAAAATTCTCGCTGTCCTCTCCTTGCACGTTTGGTTGCCGTTTGGCGGACCACAGCATCCTTAAAAGAGAGCGCTCTACCAGGAAGACTACACTTCCCAACATGCATCCCGACCGGCCTCCAACAAACCGCCGCACAATTGGGCGCTGCTTCACAAGATCGAGTGGAGTGAAGAGTGTAGCTCTTGACTTCTGCACCACACCGTGTAAAGGGACGTGGGCTGGGGTGATTCTTTTGGTACTATGGGGGGCAATGAGAGTAGTCTGGGTAGCAGGAAGGTCTCCTTCGAGCTGGACGAGCACGAGCGAGTGCGGGTATTGCAGGGTATCAGGGTAAGTAAGTAGGGATGAGAAACGGAGCTGGGAAGGGAGATTAGCGGGCATCCTACAGGGGTCCAGGACAGTGTGGGGCTGGCGTTCGAAAAGCAGCGATTACAACATCTGTGCTTGAGGAATGCTGGGGGAGGGCACTATATTTGGGGAGTAGAGGACTGAAGCGATCTTGTGACTATGTTTGTTTTACTCAGGAACAAAAAACCTCCCTGTCCCCAAGCTTTTAAATGTATTTACCTACTTTAAAATAATCCTCAGCCTTTTCAGTATTGGATATTTATTATGGCAATAAATCTGTTCACTCATGACCAGAACTCTTGATTATTTTTAATAGGAGACCATCGTGGTTTAGGAAAGGCCTGATGCCAAATTAGATCGCCTGATGGCTTTATTGCTAATGCAGATCTACAGCCTGAAGTTTGCAATGCACTTCCCTGCTCTGTGAGCAAAGGCCTTTCAGTGGCCCCACCCTGCTGATGTGGAACTAAATCTCTATATGACCTGGTTCAAAACGTCATATAACTGAATTTGGATTTGAAATTCGGGTCTATATCCAAAACAGTATTCATTATGTTTAGAAGGTAACCAAGGAAAGAAAGCTGACTCAGATTTAAGTTTGTTAAGATAAAAGTTTAAGAAGTGATGGACCAGTAGAGAGAGCCCTTGCTGCGCTTTGCAGTTTTGTAGCACTAGGGATGTTTTGCATTAGAGTATTCATTTATCAGTGAAATAAATGATTGGAATTCTCAAAATAATGCAAACATAGGGAATGGGAGAGAACACTGTCATGTTGTCACTAAATGCAGTTGACACCCCTACAAGTATACTCCATATGGCTATCATAATAGCAATTCATGTACTATCTGGAGAAAGCATTTAATTGTCCAACTGACCTTCCTGTATAATTAGATCTAGCACTGGATGTGCAATGTAGTACTAGATCTGATTAGGTCTTGAGCTCCTACTGTCAAAGAGATTAGTCTGTAACCAATACTTTTTTATTTTGCTAGGCTCCAGCAAGATGTTTAGTGATAATGATACATCTGTCTGCATTGTTGTGTACCAGTATTAACATAATGGCAAACACCAACTGGCAAATCAATCATTAATCCCTGTAGGGTTTACATTTGCCCATTTTGGGCAGTATTTGTAAAAGTAAAGAATGATTTGGATTTAAACAATATTATTTGCTTGTTAATTGATTAATATCCACTTCTCTGCATTCAGCACAATAATACTAGCTAAGGGAAAATGTTTAAACGCTTAGTCAGCTCCTTGTATATAGTAGATGACTCTGAAGCATAAAAAGCTGGACAGTGTTCCAGGTACTACTTACAGGAGGAGGAGGAGGAGGAGGAGGAAGTAGAATAAATAGAGGAATAAAAGAAGTAGTGAAAACAGCAGAGAAAAGGGCAGGAGAAAGGCAGAGAGAGGGAAAATCAGCTTAATGGGAGCAAGATATTCTTTATTAGTCACCATTTTTTGGTCACGAAACAGTGTTGAGTACCAATTTTAATACCTTTTTATAATGTGCTATCCCCTTGGGATTTCTGATCTCCTTGTGTTACCCCATACTAGAGTTGCCAGGTCCCCTTTGGCCACGAGCAGGGGATGGCGGGGTAGGAATGCCAGATCTGGGCTTGGAAACTCCTGGAGATTTGAGGGTGGAACTTCCTACCACGGGATGTGATCATGGCTGCCAGCTTGGAAGGCTTTAAAAGGGGAGTGGACAAATTCATGGAGGACTGGGCTATCAATGGCTAGTAATCCTGATGAATATGTACCCTCTCTAGTATCAGGGGTAGTATGCCTCTTTAAATCAGTTGCTGGGGAGCACAGGAAGGATGATGCTGTTGCAGTCTTCCTGTTGGTGGGCTTCCTAGATGTAGCTGGTTGGCTGCGGTGCGAACAGAATGCTGGACTAGATGGGCCTTTGATCTGGTCCAACATGGCTCTTCCTATGTTCTTAATCCTGTCGCTGTGTGTACACATGCGCGCATACACACACATTTCCTGATATGCTTCAGCTTACAGAAAGGAGTGGGGTTTTTTTGGGGGGGGGGAGAAAGACTATATAAAAATAAGAACTATGAATTTGTCATTCTATTCTGGGGAAACTGGCCAACTCACAGTCACCCTGCAGTCGTCATCACCATCATCTCTAACAAGCGATGTCTCTGTCTCTGCTGCCCTGCTTACAGAGATCTTTTAGCTACCATTTGTATATTTATCCTCTGCTGGTATACATATGTGTGTTAACACTTCATTGTATAGTTGTAGTCTGTATTATTAGGGTAACCCACTGGCCTTACAACCAGGGTTTAAAATGCAACTTATATGGGCCATTGTAGCACAGTTAAAACATGTATGATTAGGCCTTATGCTTTGAAATGTACCATTGTGAGACAGTCTGGGCAATGTGTCATCCTCTCAACTTGTCCAGGGTACTTAAAACAGCAGCGGAAAATCTGCCATGTAGTGGATGGCATGGCATACCCGCCAAATGGTCCTCAGAACAATATCAAGGGAGCTTCTTTAAAATCAGTGTTTGGTAGACTTAGAGATGAGTTCAAAAAAATGGTACATTTTTGAGTGTTGAAATGAGCAACCAAACTGGGTAGTGGCATGAATGGCTTCCTAAATGTTATGATCAAAATGGACCCACTAAAAGTCAGGAATAAGCAGGTTTGCCAACCTCCAGGTGGGGCCTGGAGATTTTCCAGAATTACAACTGATGACCAGACCATAGACATCCGTTCCCCTGGAGAAAGTGGGTGGTTTGGATGGTGGACTCTATAGCATTACACGAAGCTTAAGCCATTTCCCTCCCTGCACCCTGCAGTATCCCAGGATCTACCCCCCCCCAATCTTCAGGAATCCCCCCACCTGGAGTTGGCAACCCTGAAAGCATTAGACTTTGATCTAGCGGAGAGCATTAAGAGAGGGCATCTTAAGGAAGAGGCTGTCTGAAGAGTGTAAATAGTGCAGAGGAATACACTGGGAAATGCAGTTTAATATGTATGAGGGTCCTAGGTAATAACCAGTATTTTGAATTGCCCTCAGAAGCAACTGAGTAGCCGGTGCAGTTGGTGTAGTGACCTGGGTTCAAGCCACATCTCTAAAAGAGAATAATTGCATTACTTTCTGCATGTTGGTTCTTTGATTTGAACACATGGTAAAATATGGTTTGCTCCTGGGTAATACTTGGACTTCTCCTATGTGTGGTCAGTCAGTTAGAGACATATATTGCAGAAAGTCACAGTTTGCTGCTAGGTCTGAGCTGCCTGGCATGCTCTGTTTTCTGCTTTGCATACCAACCAGGATTCCATTTTGGAATTTGGGAATTCTGTTTTGAATGTAATGGTGAACTATGGCTTGGTGCAAACCTAATTACCTTTTGCAAGAGAAGGAAAGAGGTCATGAGCATGTGGATCCCAAAGGCTCATTCACATAGTGGTAAACCATGGTTTGATCTTATACCTGGTCCTGTCAACCTCCGTGTCCCATGTAAATTGAGAACGATAACAGCAGCCTAATTCTTATGGTTGTGAGAACAAATATTTGGAAGTATTTTGTAAGCGAAAAGGTCTTCCAATATATGCTGTTCAAATTAGATTGTTTTCCATCTTGTTTTCCTTGGTTATACGAGGATAGATCTAGTAATCATCTGTGCCTGTGCTAAGAACAGCCATGAATTCACTTTTGCAGTTTGACTTGAATTACTGTATTCACCGTGTGCATGTATGTGCTGGTTGGTCTGGGCCTTTTCATATATGGTGGTTCTCCCAGTACGAACACACCATGGTGACTGGAAAACCCAAACAACGTGCTTCTGTTGTGCAGCCTTTTGCTGTTTGAACATAAATATGTTTGTAGCTGAAGCTGCTGGTAAATAGCAGTAACTGCCCCTGATTATTCAGTGGGGAAACTGTTGGAAAAAGTGGCTGTGCTAAAGTCATGAGTACCTATCAAATGGTGGCCCTGAAATTCTTTCCGGTGCATGCCCAAGGTGTTTGTATCTGGTACCACCACTCCTTCTCTGTAGTTTTTACCTTTTAATTCTTAAATATTTCTTCAGTGGCTTTGCAGTCTTTCAATCCCTCCTCAGCATGAATGATGCCGAAACTACTGCGGGGGGTCTTGTGGCCAGCTGTTTCCCTCTTCCCGCTCCGTCCTCTTCCTTTCTTCCCTTTCCATTCAACCTTGCCTTGTCTCGCATGGCTCTGGGGCAATCCTTTGCCCTACCTGCCCCTTCTTGTGTTTTTAGTGGCTTCGACTTGTTGGCCAGGAGCAGAGGACAGGCAAAATGCACATCTGAGACTGATGCACAGAGGTTCTGGGATAAATATAGGGTGTGGCACAGGTAAATACGTACTTTGTTCTCTCTGCCATGTGTAAGGTCTACACTGGCTCTCTGCTCGGCTCTTCCTCTGGTGCTGACTGCCTCCTCCGTTGTTCTCTTGTCCTTGCAAAGAGGTGACTGGGGTGGCTTATGATGGATGGATGGGTTGAGTGGGAGGCAGGGCTGGGGGTACAGGGTGATAGGCAAAAGGTGAGCTGACAAGAGGGAGGGTGGGCTAACCAGCAGGCAAGTTGTGTGTTCCAAATGTGGCCTCCCCAGACTACTCAACCCACTAATCTCAAACACTGCCACCACCCTTGCTCCTTAATCTTGTGGAGGGCTGGTTTGATGACTTCATCTATGCAAGCTGGCAAGTGTGTGGCAATCATTCCCTGTCAGTGTAACATTTAGGATAGGATGATGTGTGCATATGTACACACAGAAGCCAACTAAATAAATAATTTGCAAAATGAAATAATTTTATTGATTTTTAAAGTCTCTGTTGCAGGCAATAAATTCATGGTTGCTATTGTCTGTGGGCCTCTGCCTTCTATAGTAATCCTTTCTTCCCTTAATTCTGTGTTGCTGAACATATTGCAGTCATTAGCTAGTGTCAGCCCCGTAGCCAGGAAATTTTCGGGGGGGGGGGAATTTGGGATTGGGGGGGCGTTGTGCCATCATGTAGAGTGGGGCAGTGACAGGGGCCAACGGGCAGCCTGGGAACCAAAGCAGAGTCAGCCTCGCAAAACTGATTCAGAGGCAACGGCTGGAAGAACACTGGACATGCAAGACCCCAAGTGCAAACCCCAGCGCAATCCGAAGCAGTCCGAAAGCCACTTACCCTTCTGCTGCTGCCTGGCGTGTGGGGGCTCCATCCCTGGCAAAGCAATGGGGAGGAGGCAATACATTGGCGAGGTGGCTGGGATGGATGGGGCAGCTTCAACCTTCTCCCTCATTTCTCGGCCATTTTCCCCAGTGCAGCACCCTTGATTCCTCTGCCTGTCCCCACAACCTGTCAGCTCAGCCCTGGGCCTAGCGGCTCACATGGGGGGCCGCGTGAGAAGCACTTGCTTAAGGCAGGGCCTCGGCACACAGCCCCCAGCCCCAGGAGAGGAGGCCTGAAGCGGAGTAAGTACTTTCATGGCCAACTGCATTAGGCATTCCAGAAGGCAGGAAAAGGCTGCCTTGAGGGCAGTTGTCATCCAGGCGGATTTCTGACTGCGTCTTGCTGGCTGGCTGGCTCTGGGGCTCCCCATAAATCGCTAGGGGGCTCAGCCCCTAAAAACCCCACCACTGGCTACGGCCCTAGCTAGTGTGAACAAAACTCTAGCATCGAAACTGATATTCTTCCAGGAAAACCTGTTGTCTGGAAAGAACTTCAGTTACCTAAGAAGGGATTAGACTGAAAAATTATTATTTAAAAATGAGTACTAAAAATGAGAGGATGACTGTATCTTCTAAGGATGGTTTTTGAGCAGAGAAGTATTTAACCTTTCACCTGTCCACCTTTTCTGTGCTGCCTTCTCCCTTCCTTGCTAGCATTTGCTATGGAAGTTTCAGAGGTATCTTTTGAGAGGGGGAGTTGTAGAATCCTGGAAGGAAAAATGTGGTATCATGT
>NW_015175972.1:1906650-1912944 GCF_001447785.1 Gekko japonicus
CCCTGTTCCTTCCCTGACTCTTAATTTCTTCCAGATTTTCCTCTTGAAAAAGTCTCTTTCTGCAAGGGGAGAAAACTTGCTGGGGTTCTTAATGCGTACATTTATTCTTTTGTGTGGTTTGACCCTTAGATTGTCTCAGATAAAAGATAATCCTTGATGCAGAGCATATTTTCATGGTTAGCGCTAAAATTAGTTGAGTGTGTTAATTTTTTTTAAAAAGTGTTTCAAAATTGTTCAGAGGCATTTAGCAATGAAATCTCATTTAAACCTGTGAAGAACAAAGAGGCTTTATTAAAAACGCAATTTAAGTTTTAGTTGAATGTGTTTCAGCTCAAATGTCTCAATTTTTTTTAAAACAGGGACCACAATGTGTGTGTGCTTTTAGAGAGAAATGGCTTAAAAACCTTGTTCTTGCTTTCTATCTGAGGAGGCCTAAGCAACATAGAGTTATACAATTAGAATTTCTTTTCTTTTGCTTAATACCACCAAAATTCTGTAATTGTAGTATATTAATTAGTGTTCTTTTCTTCCTGTTTAAATAGTTAAATTCTAAGCTGTGGAAGGTGAAATTCTACTGCTCTTCGTCTTGCTGCCCCTAATCTTTTTAAAAATTTTATTAGCTTTCTGAAGATGTGGTGAACCGAATGAAGGAACCTCACCAGCCTAAAAGGGACCAGCAATCAACATCTCCTTCTCCTCCATCCTCATCAGAAGTTACAGAAGGGGAATCTAAGTTGTCCACAGGTATTGCATCGGTCTGCTCTCTGTGCTGTGTACAGTTTTTACAGTGTTCATCTCAGTGACAGGTGACTAAGTAGCCCTGTTGACAGCCCACTTATATTCATCAAGTAATAGCCAGTTTGAAGAAAGCAGTTGCATTAGCGATACTGTTTGCATGCCCATGATGTTCTTTTTGTTGCCCAGATTCTGAGCATAGTTGTTTTTTAATAACTGTACTGATTTCATTTGGACTTGCGTTGCATCCAAGTAGGTATTAGCTCTGCACCCTCTAACATAATGCAGTGTGTTTGGGACCAGCATTATTGCATAGTTAAGAGAATGAGCTGTAAGGTCTGCTGAGCCATGCGTTTGCTAAGGCTGGCTACCCCCTATTTCCATAGGCAACATGGGAGCAATAATTTATTTATTTTACTTCATTTATACTCCACCTTTCTCCCTTATGGGGACCCCAACTGACTCACATTGTTCTCCTCCCCTCAGTTTCATCCCACCAACATTTAGAATCATAGAATCACAGAGCTGAAAGGGGCCATAAAAGGTAAAGGTACAGGTTCCCTTGCTCGAAAGCCAGTCGAATCCGACTCTAGGGTTCCGGTGCTCATCTCCGTTTCAAAGCCGAAGAGCCAGCGCTGTCCGAAGATGTTTCCGTGGTCATGTGGCCGGCATGCCTAAACACCAAGGCGCACGGAACGCTGTTACCTTCCCACTGAAGTGGTACCTATTCATCTACTTGCAATTTCTTGCTTTCGAACTGCTAGGTTGGCAGGAGCTGGAACTAGAGACGGGAGCTCACTCCGTCATGCGGCACCCGGGTCTTGAACTGCTGAACTACTGACCTTCCACAGCCTGCAGTTCAGTGTCTTAACCACTTGCACCACCACAGCTCCGCGAAAGGGGCCATACAGGCCATTTAATCCAACACCCTGCTTAATGCAGGATTAGCCTAGAGCAGAGGTGTCAAACTCATTTGTTACAAGGGCTGGATCTGACATAAATGGGGCTTTGTCGGGCCAGGCTATGCGTGTCATAAAATGTAATGCCAGGTAGCGAAGATATTAACTTTATAAAGGATACCGACAAACACAATTAAAGGGGTCTTTAAACTTTAAATACACACATGCTTAAAATGCTAACCCTTTTGCCATATTTTATTTAACAGTCTTTGATAACTGACACCTCCCAAACTCCCCCCCCCCAAAGATGCCTATCTAAAATGGAAAGGTGCAGGAATAGTGGGATTTGGCAATGCAATTTTTTAAATAAAACAAAAAAAGCACAAGGATCACAGCAGAAACTAAAAATAAAACCTAAAAATATAAAATAATGTGAACCTAGGAAAACATGAAATGGCTGGTCATTGCAAAACACCCCCCCCCCCAGGTCTACTTGGAGTGGCAGTGGCTTTCCAGTGTAATGTCCCCCTTTGGCTGTGGGTTCCCAGGTTAGATTATTCACTAAGGCACCCATTCTCAGGTCAGTTCAGCAGAGACAAGCTGGCTCAAAACATCAGCCTTTTATTTGTAAGCAGGCCTGAATAAAGCTCTGGGTGGGCTGGTTCCAGCCCGCAGGCCTTAGGTTTGACAGCTCTGCCCTAGAGCATCCCTGACAAGTGTTTGCCCAGGCACTCTGAGGAGCCTTGTTGGGGCAGTCTACCACACTGTTGTCCCTTTGATTGGTCTCTCCTTCCCTATGCAGGACATCAAGGCTTCTGTTAGTGAACTCCTGCCCTTCCTTGATTTCCTGGAGAATAGTAATCCTTTCCTCTGTGTTCCAAACTGTCTCCTCTAAGAGTCCTATCAACTTACACTTCTGATAAGTGTAGTCCATTTTATCTTCAGGGAGGAAGACAAACATGGCACACTCCCCACAGGTGACTGGAAATGGTCCATGAGCATTCATCATCACTTCCCAAGTGGATTCTTTCACCTAGAAATATCTTGGTGTGTTGATGTTCCCTGAAACATAAAGAACTGACCAAATGGCTACCTGACCCAAAAGGGGTAAAGCACAACAATGTACAATTTTCTTAACTACTTAATGGGATCCCCAGGCCCGATCCCCAGGCTAAAAGCCACAGGGCAAGAGCCCTTTCGCTCTCGCCAAAGGCTCACGTCTCTGGTGAGGAGGAGCCTTGCAATTCAAAGGCTCACAGCCCCCACCTCTCAACAGCCAAAGTAACAGCAGAGGGCAGGGCCAGCTACCAACCCTGGGCAAACAGGCCCTCTTCTCTTCGCAACAAACCAGACAAAAACCACACAGAAGCCATCAGAAACCCCTCTCCAGCAGGCTCTAAGCCCTCCCCCTTACACACTGTCCACTCACGCAGCAGCCTCAGTTAATGCTCCCTAGCTGTTTAGGAAAAGCAAAACCAACATTCTCCTCGCCAGCTGTTTTGTCCCAGCTCCTTCTTCCAGCCCAGCTGACTCAATTTAGTGAATGTCTGCCCTGACCTGGATAGCCCAGGTGAGCCTGATCACATCAGATCTTGGAAGCTAAAGAGGACCGATCCTGGCAAGTATTAGGATGGGAGACCTCCGGAAAACACCAGGGCTGGGAGGCCAGAGGCAGGCTATCAAGCCGCTTCTCTGAATGCCCTCCACATCCCAGTAGGAGTCGCCAGAGGTTGCCATGACTTCCAGGCACGGGCACACAAATGCAAAAATATAAAAAAAAATTATTAGTGAATGTCATCAATATTATTTGTTTTAGACAGGAAGAACAGTGTATATTATTTAGAACCAAGGGATCTCCTGTGCTGTGTTTTTATGGTCTGCCTGGTCCAGAATTCTATGAAATCCAAAGCTTTTGCCGGCAGAAATTGAGGCAGTAAATTCACTGAGGCTCTGAACTCAGAGCAAGTAATTTAGCCTATCCAAGCTTTCTTTTTTCTGTTGTTTAGGTCACCAGTAGTACCTGTGTTATATATGCTTGCATTTCTGAGAAGTAATATTTTGGTGCATCGGTTATAGGAGAGCAATTCTTACAACTCTGAACACATGTATGGTTGGCATTTTTTTTTAGAAAAAAGTATATGAGTTTCTTGCATTTTGAGGGATATACCATAGACGTGTAGTATAGTCCTGGATTTTCAGAGGTTCATGAGCCAATTCCAGATGTTGCCAAGCAAGAAAGGAGCAGAAGAATTCGATGGAGCTCAGCTGTTTCATTTGTGCTTAAAGGCTTGTTGCAGAGAATGGTCTCCTGTGAATAGTTTACTTATACAAGTCAGCTGGTTCTTGATTTCCTTCATAATGCACAAATGTGTATTCTTGGCTCATTATCAATAGGCCCTTAATCCTGTTGTTTTACAGGATCAAGCATGATTTGTGGATTGGTGAATCAGCCAGAAACTTACCTTTTTGTGATAAATAAAACATGGCTTAAATTAGCTGATTGGCTAGCTTTGCTAGTGTCTATATGAGGGATGCTCAGTCTTTGTAACACTTACCATGCTCTGAGGATGAACCTCCAGGTTCCCACCTGCTTTGTACCATGTTTAAGGCACACATAGTTTCAGAAGTATTTTGTTCTGTTTTGTTGTTAGATTGCAGGGAGACTTCTCCTGTTATTGAATTCTTTCTTGATATTAGGTCACTTTCTAATTTAGCTCAGCTGCTTTATAAGATTCTTTGCTTCTCTTACCTTGTTTTTCTTCCAGTATTATTATTTTCCTTCTGTCCACCCTGATCTGGATGACCCAGGCTAGTCCGATCTTGTCAGATCTTGGAAGCTAAGCAGGGTTGGCCTTGGATGGGCGACCTCCAAGGAATACCAGGTCTTGATACTGAGGCAGGCTATGGCAAACCACCTCTGAAATGTCACTTGCCTCAAAAACTAGTCTAGCTCACTACCTAGTGGTGTATAATACTAAAAGAGCTAGAACTTGTGGCTGCCAGACAATCTTAGGATTTCCTGGCTATACTACACACAATGCCATATGATAATGCTGATGATAATAATAATCCTTCTGTCCTTTTCCGCAGGGGTCCATCCGCCAACAGTTGACTCCTTGGGTCGGAAGCCATCTGAGGCAGAGGCAGATCTGTACAAGAGGTGGGATCCTGTGTCAAGGAATAGCCATCTAAATCATTCTGCTCTTTAAAAGCCACTCTCTTGTTGTGTGCAATGCTATTATTCGGTGGCTGGTGTTTTCCTGATTAGAGGCAATAGTACAGTGGATGGGATTATGTTGTTGTGGAACTGTTGCCTTGTCTTTTATATTTTGCCTCTTCCATACTCCTGGATCACAGAGGGCCCGCCCTTGAGGATAATAAAAATGTTTCTCAGTTTTGGCAGTATTAACTATCCAAGTGCTCAGCCATGTGTGAGGTATAATACAGCTTATTGTGTCCTTTATTCTTTTGCTTGGGAGATGATTGGCCAAGCAAATAGAATAATTAGTCATGAGCTGACTACAGGTTGGTTGACTTCTGACTAAACTTTTCAACATAAAATTAGCATATCTTTTTTAAAAAGCCATATTTCAAGGCTCTTCTCTGAGAGCCCTCATCCACCTGAAGCGAGCTGGATGGCTACCAGAAAGAGCATTTTTCTGTAATGGCTGCTCCCTTGGCAACTAATCTCTTTGTTTCAAGTGCCAGATAAAATCGCTTCTATTTACCCAGGCATTTGACTGACTGTGTGTGTTAGCATTGTTTGTAATTTCCCCCAATTTTACTAATCAGTCTTGTTTTCAACATTTGACATAATACTCAAGATCATACATTAGTTTTATAAATTAATTTACAATCTAAAATAGTTTTCAATCTCACAACATTTATTAGAATAATTTAATAACTGGCCTATCCTCTATATTAATACAATACTTTATCAATTGATCTCAATACCACTTTTATCATAATAAGATGTTGTACTATCCAAAATCACAATTCTTCCGCTACCTGCTTGTGATCTATTATTCTCTTATCTAACACGATATTCCTTTCTTTGGGTCCTATCTCACCTCTGAAGAATCTATAGAAAAGTGGCACAGTTATACAAATTAATCTTTAAATGATACTTCATATTCCAGAAATTGTAAAAAGGTTGCCAACTTTGTGTAACCTAGCATCATGCAATTGCGCTAATTCTGTCAATTTTGCTAATTTCACTGTTTGCTATATTTTTGTTAAGTGTTTTAAAATACTTTTTTTATTTGTAATTTTTGTCTTCTGTTTTAGGGAACAAGTTTTTGTTATACTTCTGTCTCTGTTTTTGCAGCTGGTGACCTGCTTTGCTTTTGTGTTCTTAAAATGTGGTATTGACTATATTGTGAGATTTTGCATTATTTGTCATCTTGGCAACATGAAGGTTGGCATTAGACATTACTAAAATAAAATGTGCTCTAGAAATTACTATGATACCCCAGTGTCCAGAGCTTGGTTGCTTATGTAATTCCGTCATGTGGTTCTGGATAAGAGGGATGCATTTTAACTTGGGAGCCTGTAGCCAGGTGGATGCTGATCACCTTCTCCCCTAGGTATGAGCAAGAACAAGCAATGGTTCAAGAGGAGCTGCTCCGACTGGCGAAAAGGGAACGGGATGCTGCCAGAC
>NW_015175972.1:1913007-1968365 GCF_001447785.1 Gekko japonicus
TGGTGAGTCCAAAGAAAGACCCAGTGCATTGTCTCTCGCAGAGATTCTTCAAGGATCTTTTGCTAGGATATCTGAAGATCAGCACAGGATCCAATAAGATAAGATGTCCCAGATGGGTATCTTTCAATATCTTCCCTGCTCCCAGCATCTGGGTCTGCTGTTTCTCCTTCATTCGTTTCCATGACCATTGGTGCCATTTCCTTCTTTTTTTGTGTGTGTGTCTTCATAGCTTCCCCATCTTTATTCTGTCTTTGTCCTGTTGTTGTCTTTGAGACTGGAAGATGCAGCAGAGCTTCTTGCCCAGGCCAGCACTTAGACAAAAAAGTATCCAGTCTTTTCCACGGAATGACTGGCAGTGCTCGTACCGGCAACGTGATGCAGTGCAAGTGGCCTTCCAGAGCCTGCATCTGCTTATGTGCTGCTGCTGGTGATTGTCACTGTGGAGAATTTATATGGTGACATAAGAATGGATCATGTGGCAGTTGCAACCTTTTCTCCAGACAGGACTCTGGCTAGGGCAGAGGCTGAGAACAGCTGATACGGCAGTCTGTGAGTGTGTTTAATTTTTTTTTTTTAAATGTGCTGCTTGATCTGTGTAATATTAATTTTTTATGTTGCTCTTCTCTAGTTGGACAAGGTTGTGGGTTAATTCATTAAAAAACTTTTGAACTATCAGAGTGAGTAACTTCATGGGTGCGGTACATACATTTGGACCAAAAGCAACTAGAGAGGAGACAATCAGCAAATCAGTCTGGACTCTTTCTTAAAATGGAAAAGCTAGTGACAGGCAGCGTTTGTCCCATCAGTAGCAATTCTATAGTCCATCTCTAATCAGTATGACTAGCCACAAGCTTTAAAGCAGGGCAGAGAACTTGATATGCTTTCCAATCCCGGTCCTGTTTACTTTGACTAGGGGAACTGATGATAAGGGATGGTCATACAAGAGCAATCAAGCAGAAGCAGTTAAGAGAGAGATGGGGGCTGAAGAGTTAACTACAGTGAAGAGGATGTAAATGTCTGAGGCAGGTGCAAGGTGGGTGAGACATTGTACCTGGCAGCTGCGGTGTTAACTCTGCCACCATGAAGGCGATAATTACATTTCACAAAAAAGGAAATTATCAGGACCTTGTTGAAATTATTGCCAAATCTATGAAGTGAGTTGTCTCAAAGAGTTGGTTTCTGTGCTAGGTTTAAGCAGCCTAGGAGTATTTCTGCTTGCCTCTCCTTTTCCAGAAAATTCTCTCTAAAAGTAACATAAGAACTGCTCAAGAAGAAACACATGTAAGGAAATTATGAGTAGTACTGAGCCAATTTGGGGCCCTGTGTAAGTATTCACATTTTCCTTAGTGGTAGACAGATTTCTAAATCCTGCCTGCTTTGTATTATAACAGGAGTTTAGAGGAGTGGAAAAATTAAGCTTTTTTTGAGCCCAGAACATCTTGAAGGAGCATCTGCTCCCATGTAGGCCCTCCTCTCCCTCTTGATGGAACAATAAGGCCCTGCTTGGACTACTGTCACAGGTAGATGGAAAACTGGCATTCACCACTTTCAGGGCCTTCTTAGTAGCAATCCCAGCACTGTGGAATTCCCACCCTCTAGAGCAGTGGTCATGGGTCAGGAAGGGGTTTGTCAACTGAGCAAGATCCGGACATTTTGAAGTGGACACTGGTTGTTTCCTGTGATGTTGAAAGAGGCAGGATCCAAGCTTGATAGGCAGACAATAAATACAGGTGCAGCTGAAAAATATATTGCAAGAGGGCACAATCTGTCATACACCTATGTAATGGTAGCATCCCATAACAAATCCTGAGTTTAATCGCATCATTCCTCTCTCATGTGGTGTGCAGAATGAAACTGCAACATGTACTTCGAGACAGACACAGGGAGGATATAGAGTGAAAAGCCACATTTGTGAATATGCAGGAAAGTACGTTAACTTAATCTGTATTAACCAAGGCATTAACTGTAATCCAGACTGAGTAGTGAGGATTTAAAATTTTCCTATGTGAGAACTCCTAATACAAATCAAACAGGTTTGATCTTAATTCAGAAAAGGCATTTTAAGTCCTTGTTAAACAGTGTCCATAAATGTTTTTTGTATTGGGACACTGAAATTAATGGAACGTGGATACATCCATTATTCAGATCAACTAGTGCTAAAGTTGTTCCACTCTCATTCAGCTATTCTACAGTCATTCATTAAACTGATCTCTCTAGCTGGGCCCAAGCAATATCTTTTCAGAGACTTGGATGTCGTTGTATTAGAGCTGTCAATGCACATTCATTGTGTGTATGTCCTACTCTGATTTTTGGCAGACTGACATGTTGGGTTTTTATGGCGCTTCAAGCGGCACCTTGGAAAGTGGAAAGAAATCCCCGGAAGGCTGGCCAACGTGGCTGTATGCATTTTTTGTGTGACTGTCACTATATCTATTGGCTAGTGCTTGCAACGCATAGCATGTGTTTTCTGCCCTTCACCGGTACTCTAGCACATTTGGAACTTTGAAAGTTTAAAAATTAAATAATTGTTAGCAGTAGTGCTTCAGGTGGGTCGTTATTTCAAAGAGGGGAGGGGTGTGTTTATTTTTGGGGTGAAATGAGTAGCCCAGAAATGGCTTGCAATGTGGTCTGGTCAATTTCATATTTCCTTTGGATTCTCAGGAAGTGGCTTTAGTTAAGAAAAGCTCTTCTACTCCCATTACATTTCTACAATTACCAAGCAATCGATGACGACTCAGGACTAGTGCCATAGTAGTGGAAGGAAGGAAACTTCCCCATAGCTTCACAAGAGTAGTTGTCCATGAAGAGCCATTCATTGCACATCCACTATGTGCTCATTTCTTTTATTGAAGGGGGTAAGATAAAAATGATCTATTTGCAGGTCTGCAGAGTGATGAGGGGGAGCCCTCACTGCCAAAGTAATATCCGTAACCTGGCAAACACGTTGTCATGTGAGACATCCCCATACAGTGCTTAACTTTCTTAGGATCCTAAAGAATTAACACAGTGTAAAGTCAAACCATTGATCTGTGTACCTCAGTGTTGTCTGTTCTGATGGCAGTGGCTCTGCAGGGCTTAAGATAGAACCAAGAAGTTTGGGATTGAATGTGGGGGTTTTCTGCACAAAAAAGGCAGAGCTTGATGAATCACGGGCTCCAGGTCACCATGGTGCCTAGAAATTTCACCGTGGCACCTAGCATTTTCAGCACTGATTTTATTGTAGTGTATTTCAGTGATTCTCAGTAGGAGTGTGAAGCTTCTGTATCACGTGGACCTCAGAATGGTTTACTGTATGTCATAAAAATGCATGCCCATGAAGTTCTTGTCATTGCTTGTTTATAAGTTAGCCTTACATCTTTCAGTGGTGGTAGATGAACTCATCTCTTAACCAGTTGGCTTCTGTAGTGCCTCCTGTATTCAGTTAAAGCAGTAATGACATTTTGAGAAACCGAGGAGAAGTTAGGTTAGGGTTAGAGGTTTGCTTCGTGTCGTAGTGATAAGAACAAGGGTTTCTCCCATTTTTATTTATATAGTATGACAGTTATAGCTTTAATACGAGTATGCAAATCTATGAAGAGGTTAGAATTAGGTTTTGTGATCGGAATAACTAGAAAATATGGTCATTAAAATAGAAGACTCTGAAGGCTGAAAAATTAGTCTGGGGAGTTTTGGGCAGCTGGAGAAAATTGATCAATACCACTGAGCCATGAGCCTTTCCCCTGTTCATAGGGTAGAAGAACTAGACCTTCAGGTGCCTTCTTCAGTGTACTGTGCAGAGTGAGTGGAATGTCAGAGGCCATGGCTAGCTTCTCCCGACCAATCAGGAGTTGAAGGTCAGGCCATGCATAATTGGAAAGGTCACCTGGTGATCCCTAGGGCCCTTGCTGTACCAAAAATGTAGTCAGTAATAATCTTTCCTTCAACAGGTACTCCCATTAGAACAGCTGTATTCTTTTTCTTGCTTTCTTGCAGGCCATAAATCTGAATACAATGGCTGTATTTCTAAACGATTCTGCTTTGATTGTGCTGAAAGCCATTTGGCGTTTAATCTGTGTTCTTTACGGTTTTCATCCACTGACTTTTATTATTATTAGTATCTGTGTGAAGCGATGGTTCACTCTTATTACCCTCTGTGCTTCCCTGGGATCGGAGAATAGACTGCAAAGTAAAACCCATCAGGCTTCTGGGCATAATTAATTACTTATTTCATAAGAGGCCCTTCTCTTGAAAAACAGGCTGAAAAGTTCAGACGCTGAAGAAGCACTAATATTTTATTACGGACTCTCCGCACTTCAGGCACTGTTGCTGCTTTGGATGAGCCAGAAATACTTCGGAGGGGCCATGGCTCAGTAGCAGAACATCTGCTTGGTGTACTAAAGGTCCCAGGTTCAATCCCCAGGATCTCCCATTA
Source organism: Gekko japonicus (assembly GCF_001447785.1). Taxonomy (NCBI): domain Eukaryota; kingdom Metazoa; phylum Chordata; class Lepidosauria; order Squamata; family Gekkonidae; genus Gekko; species Gekko japonicus. The sequence continues at coordinate 1,917,419 of NW_015175972.1, forward strand.
AGGATCAAGTCATAGGTGATGTGAAAGACCTCTGCCTGAGACCCCGGAGAGCCAGCGCTGATCAGAGCAATGCTGACTTTGATGGCTCAATGGTCATATTCAGTATAAGGCAACTCCATGTGTTCAATGTATGTACTGTTGAGGTTCTCGTATTTCCCATTATTACCACATAGAGAACTCTTTTTGCACCAGAAACACCAACACCAACATGCAGGCCCGTAGCTACCGTGGGGCTATTCGGGGCTCTGCCCCCTTTCTTAAAGGGACAGCCCTACAAGATTTCCCTTGAAAACCTTTTTTTAGACATTTCTTGTGCCCACTCAGTACATGTTTGCTGCCATGTCTGTGCTGTGTGCTCTCCTTCTTCTGCTGCCAGGCTTGGAAGGGGAGGAGCGCTCTATTGCCTCGTTGCTACTGCCCTTTATGCCACCCACCCCAGGAACAAGAGGGTGCCAGGCAGCTTCACTGCCGCTATGGCCAAGCCGCTGGGTGGTTGGGGAGGGAAACCATGGAAGCGGCCAGGAGGCCAAGGGTTAAAGCAAAGCGCCTGAGAGAGGCAGAGCTGTTGACTGACAGAGAGTGGTGATGTTGCACGGCTGGCTCTGACCTGTGTTCAGCTGTGGGTGAGGTGGGGTTAAACATTTCCCCCCATGTGGCTCTTTCCCCCCTGAGCTCGGGCCAGGGTACACGGCTCTCCTTTTCCCATTTCTGCATAATGTTGATTAATAGTGGGCGACAGAGTAAGGAGGGAGGGCATCGAAAGTGGGGAAGTTTGGAAGCCTGAACTGGTGCAGTGGGGCTGAAGTGCTGGCAAGTGACATGCTCAGGATTCCAGTTCCATTTCAGCCATGGAAAACAGGCGCCTTAAGAAAGCCTAAAATGTTTTTCTTTTAGCGGTATGGACCAGAGCTTGCTTAGGCAGCTGCCACCCTCCCTGCTTCCTTCCCTTTGGCAGCCCTCTTAAAAATTTGAAAGCCCCCCCTCCCAATAAAATCCTAGCTACGGGCCTGCCAAAAGTTGCTGTATAGAGGTAGCAAAAACAGCAACACTTTCCCACCAGTAGTAAGTATTATGTGAAAGGCCCAGATTCTGTGCGCAAAATAAATTATCTAGTTTAAACACGTGCATTTGTATATGTTTCTGATGGATCACTAATTCTTTTTTGAAGGCTCGTGCTTTCAAAAGACTTGAGGATTTTGAAGGCCAGTCATGGTTAGATAATCTTGTGGGTGGTTGTTTGCTAGAGAATATACAACTCTCTGCTTGCCTAAGAATGGGTTCTCCCTGCTAAGAACAAAACGTTAATAATAACCCAAGCAAAAATGGCTTAACAGTAGAACCAGTTCCAGACACTATCACATCAAACTTAAATATACAGTCTGTTTATTATCTGCTGTTTACGAAATTAGCCACCCAAGGCCTGCACACTGCCCTGGTCCTGGATTCTGTGAACCTGTAGCAGGATGCTGGTTCCACAGATTTTATGGGAGCAGGGAATAGGAGCTGGGAATGGGGTGTGTGGAAGAGGAAGAGACCCATATTTAGGGCTTGTGGCTGTCCCACTAGAAATCTTGTTCCAACTTGTGCCGTTGTTGGGTCTCTGAACTTTCACACCAAAATTAAGAGTAGAAACTTGTTTCTTTGCTATTGACACCGGTGAGAAATCAGTATTAGTTTTTAGGATTGTCCTTTCAGGCAGGGCTTGCCCATTTTAGCTGCTAGTTATAGATGTGCATTAGGAAGAAACAAATTAATGCTGTTGAATCCCTGAGAAATTTGCAGGGGGGAATTGGAACACCAAAGCCAGATTGAAGAGGAAGATTTCCCTCTCTCCCTGACAGAAAGGGGAGTCTGTACTGTTTCTAGAGAATTCTTGGGGTTTTTTTTTGTATTTTGTGTGTGTGCACGCATCCGGAAGTCATAGAGTCATAGTGACCTCTGGTGACTGACCCCTGCGGGAGTCCTGGAGGATATTTAGGGTTGGCTGAATAAAGCCTGCCCCTGGCTCTCTCCTCAGGTATTTCAAGGAGGTCTCCCATCCAAGTACTTGCCAGAGTTGACCCTGCTTAGCTTCCGAGATCTGATGAGACTGGGCTTCCATGGGCTATCCAGGTCAGGGCATTTCTGGAGAATTCTTGAGATAGGGCATGAACCTCCTCAGAATCCATTTCTGTACTGGTTGGCTGTTGTCTAGGTGGAGGGACTCTGGAAAGGTCGGCAGAGTGTCCTGAGGAAACCCAGTGCTTTCCCTAGAATTGCAGCTGCATGGAGTCTGGTGGATGAGGCAGAACTTTTTAAAATTATTATTGTTATTATCCTCGTCCAAGGGATTGTCATTTGGGGGAAATGATCTCAAAAGAGCACTTTAAACTATGAAAAGAGGCACTTTTAACCTTTAGTTAAAAGACACACTGCATAATAAAGCAGAGCTATGATAAATGTATTTTAATATTAAATGTGATTTAGAGAGAGACACAGCTCTTACATTTAACTAAAAATGTCACTACTTTTCTCTCACTGAAACTCCATTCTCTAGAGAACCTTTATAACTCCATGAAGTTCAGGTTTAAGGTGACTCACTATTCTTTTTAAATGATCTTCACCAGCAGCTCTCACACTATTAGCAACTGGAATGGCCCCATTTTTGAGGGGTTTTTTTTGGCTTTGTTCAAGTGGTTAAGACGCTGAACTGCAGGCTGTGGAAGGTCGGTAGTTCAGCAGTTTGAGACCTGAGTGTGCCGCATGACGGAGTGAGCTCCCGTCTCTAGTTCCAGCTCCTGCCAACCTAGCAGTTCGAAGGCAAGACATTGCAAGTAGATAAATAGGTACCACTTCGGTGGGAAAGGTAACAGCGTTCCGTGCGCCTTGGTGTTTAGTCACGCCAGCTACATGACCACAGAAATGTCTTCGGACAGCGCTGGCTCTTCGGCTTTGAAACGGAGATAAGCACCGTAACCCTAGAGTCGGATTCGCCTGGCTTTCGAGCAAGGGAACCTTTACCTTTTTTATATAGACATATCTGGCATGGACACATCCCTCCCCCACATTCTTAACAGCCTTAAATAATTTAAGTTCAGGATTTTTTTTTTTAAAGACACCTTGCTTAGATTTTCCTTCTGACACTGCAATCCTGATTTTTTTTGGGGTGAGTGGTTCGTCCTTGTTTTCAGCAGGTGTTCTCTGATTTTTTTGAGGTGTATCAGCTCTCTTTTGATTCTAAAATGTCTTTGTCTGTAACCATGGCTGTAGCAACAGCAGTAGCAGAAAGAGGCTTGCTTCCCCTCCCGTGGCTTGTTAATCTAAGGCATCTTGCGGTAGCAGGTTGCATTCCTATATACTTCCTTTTTGCATTTCTGTTACCGTCTGATATTGTTGTGTATGATAGTCCTTGGTCTCCTTGGTCCAGCTCTCAGACTCACTCCTGGGCCTGTATCTCAATCACAGGGCGGGTGGGCATAGGAATGCTTACAGTTGGACTGGCTGTCTTTCGAATTTGCCCTTTCCTTGGCTCTTAGGGCTGTATTTCTGGACCTCTCCATAATCAGAAGGCTACAAGGGATTTTAAAAAACCCAATTTGGTAAGGAATGTAGTCCATGGGAATCCCCAAAGTACATGGAAGCCAAGCTCCCTCATTCTCTTCTCCTTGTTCTTGCCCAAGGTTCTCTACTGTTTATCAAGATGGAGTTAGAGTGACTCATTCACCCTTCCCACTGCATTATCCTCTAGGACTTGATGGCAAAAAGAAAATAAGAGGAATTTAGGGGCTGCTAGCATCAGAATTAGGAGCTGCGGTGGCTCAAGTGGTTAAGACGCTGAACTGCAGGCTGTGGAAGGTCAGTAGTTCAGCAGTTCGAGACCCGAGTGTGCCGCATGATGGAGTGAGCTCCCGTCTCTAGTTCCAGCTCCTGCCAACCTAGCGGTTCGAAAGCAAGAAATTGCAAGTAGATAAATAGGTACCACTTCAGTGGGAAGGTCACAGCGTTCCGTGAGCCTTGGTGTTTAGTCATGCCGGCCACATGACCACGGAAACGTCTTCGGACAGTGCTGGCTCTTCGGCTTTTAAACGGAGATGAGCACCGCAACCCTAGGGTTGGATTCGACTGGCTTTCGAGCAAGGGAACCTTTACCTTTACTAGCATCAGAATAATAGGAAATAAAATCTAGGGTAATTATAGGCATCTAGTCCCCCCCCCCCCATTCTTTTCCCTGGCAAACAAAAGAGCCTTAATGCCTTTCCATACTTTCTGCCTATCTTGCCCAAAACATGGGGGTAGAGAGTTAAAATTGAAGCAGTTGAGAACATTGCTTGGGACAATTTTAGCGAACTAACTGTGGCTAAGTTATAAATACGGGCCTTTAGTTATTTGCTAGATGGACAAACTATTGGAAAGGTAGAGAAGATGTAGTAATCACATTTATCTCTCCCGTCTCTCTTTCGTCAGCAGCACTGTGCTTGTGGAAAACACAGAAGGAGTATTTCATCTCCTTCCACTCTCTGCAGTGCCATGATCCATGCAGCTGTTCTTCCATGCAGGTTCCATGCCCCCAGAAATTTTTCTGGGGTTGGAACAGGTTGCCTTCTAGACTTCTGTTCCAAACAGTCGTTAGGAGCAGACTTTGGGAGACGTGGGAGTGAGGAAAGATGTCTGTGAACTTGCTGTGTTCATGGCTCCTTGAATTCAACGTGTTGTGTTTGAGGATCAAGTTGATGATTGTTTGCCACCTGAAGTCAGCACACTTTCACCATGAAAATGTGGAATTAATATAAGCAAGCACGCAATTTGGCCTTGCACAGAAGTGCTAGAAGCATCCAGACTCCATGATAAATTTCCTTCTCAGGGAAACAAGTAAGCTGTAGAAGAAGAAGAAGAAGAAGAAGAGATTGGATTTATACCCCACCCTTCACTTGGTGTCTCAGAGCGGCTTACAAACTCCTTTCCCTTCCCCTCCCCACAACAGACACCCTGTGAGGTGGGTGGGGCTGAGAGAACTCTGACACAAACTGCTCTTTTTCAAGGACAGCTGTGCCAGAGCTTGCAACTGACCCAAGGTCACATCAGCAGGTGCAAGTGGAGGAGTGGGGAATCAAACCCGGTTCTCCCAGATTAGAGTCCACACACTTAACCACTACACCAAACTGGCTCCTTTAGGACTTGATGGCAAAAAGAAAACAAGAGGAATTTATAAAAATGAAGTGTCTAAGAAGAGAATTATGTATGATTTTTGGCCATCACATATTTCCTACCTCACATATGCTAGGAGAAGAACATACGATGTAGGAAACTTACTCAACCTGTACATGGAAAAGATTGATAAACTGGTAGCTTGTTCTGAATCCTATGGGTACATGGCCGTTCCTCATTGGTGGACCAATTTGGTTAATTCTGATAATGAATGAGACTCTGGCATGCTGATGAGTTAAGCAACTTGTTTTAAATATTTTTTTTGGTGTTATCTATTGTCTTTAAATATCTTTGTTATCCACCTTGAGTCTCTTTTGAGAAAAGTGGACTATAGAAGCTGTAAATAAATAAATATACACAAGTGGGGGTAGGAAGGGAGCATCTTGCTGGGTAGAATCTATGGGCAAAAAGGTGCTTCACTCTTTCTGTGACTACCAATTCTGCTTAGAAAACACCTTTTCTGATTTTTTGGATGGCACCTTGTGGGGAAATTTTACACATATATAGGGCTGTTTAGACTGAAGGAATCAGTAGGCAGGTGGTAGGGGCTAAGCAAGAAGGGACCAGCTGCAGCAAGAAAAGGGGGAAGGCAGAAATTTTCCCCATCTTACACTTGCACAAGCTGTTGCTCCATCCGTGGAAGAGGTCACATAGGAGTGGAGGTAGGTGATTTATCTTGATTTTTCCCTTGAGCAGTTGCCCTCTGTGCTCCACTCCACCATGTTCCCAAGGGCCTGCTGATCCCCATTAGAACGTTTTTAGGGGGCACAGACCTGAACATTCCAAAACATTTACTCTCAGTAGTTCGTTTAAACAACTTCTATTATGTATTAAAAGAAACAAGAATTAGAAGCCCACATCCTAGGGAAAAACAAAACCAATCTCACAGTGGTTTGAAAAATTTGTATGGCTGGATTCCATCCTTATTGGGGTGGATCGTAACACCCCCCTCACCCACCCAATGAGCAAAGTCTGAAGCCTTCCTCCAGCCTAAGGAAACTTCCTCCAATGTGAGTTGCTCTTCTTCCTGGGGAAGAGCTACTTAAGTTGGAGGGAAGTCTCTTTGGGGAAAGACTCATCACAGGATCCTCTGATCCAGCTCATTGCTCCAAAACATTATTTTAAAAGTCTACCATCCAAGAGCCTTATCTGGAAAAATGTCATTACCTCATAAATATTGTTTACTAGGAGCAAAGCCCGTTGTGGAGGAAGACAACGAGCCCTAGAAAGACGTGACGCAGGCACCCCCGGTCCCCTGCTTTCTCCCCCATCACGACCCCCCGGAGTCGAGGGGCGAGGGTGCGGCCTGTGACCGGCTTCCCGCCTGGGCATGGCCGGCGGCCTCTGGGTGACCTCTGGCCCAGTGGCGCACCAGCCCCCATCCAGTCAGAGCCCGTGTATCTGCCGATATTCAGGTGCGGATGACCGCGATGGCGGCAGCAGGATCGGGCTCGGCCTGAGGCCCCCCTTGCACTGGAGTGACCCGCGTGTCCATTGTTTGGTCAGAGCTGGGGCGGCCACCTGTAGCCGGGCTCGGGTGAGGACAACCACGGTAATGCCAGCAGCGCCAGCAGCAGGATCGGGCTGAACCCCCTCCCTCCCCTTGTTGGAGCACCTGTCCTGTCCGTCATGCAGTCACACGCAGCCCAGGCAGCAACCTGCCCTCGGGTGAGGACGACCGCAGTGGCACGATCGGACTCAGGCCCCCGGCTGCTGGAGCGTCTGACTCGTCCATCTGCTCCAAGGAGAGTGAGGCCAAGATTCCGGGTGCCGCCTCTGTGGGTGGGACCACACCAAGGGAGGCAGCAAAGCAGCCAGTGGAGGCAGACGCCCTGTGAGTGACACATCAGGGCGCCAACCAATTCAGGAGCATGTGAAATGTTCTGGAGAGTGCCACCACCAAAAGGCTTTTATATATAAGGAGAGATAATATGTAAATTTTGTCAGAAATGCTATTTTCCACAGATTTATAGCCACTCTGAAACTATGGGAAGGTTTATACATTTCCAGTAAGCGGCTATACAGTTGTGTACTGCATTTATTAAATTCAATACTATTTCAGTAGTTATTTTTTTAACATCAAAAATTGGGGCGGTTCTTTTTTGTTTTGCTTCCAAAACATTTAAACACCCTTATCAGGGTTTTATTTTTAAAAGCTAGATAAAATAACATGGAATGCTGTGACACTCCTGTAATCATATTTGACTCCAAGGAGCTAGGATGTGGCGTACAGTATTTGATATTGTGAAACTTGTAATTTAATTTTGGATTCCTAGAATAGTGCCTGCTTTTCATATTTTCTGGCAAAAGTAGGTAGTTCAATCTCTGTCCAAACCCTGATTTGCTGTTTGTGATTAATGAAAATCTCCATTTCCTTTCACTCGAATTTCTTGGTCCCTCTTCAGTCTTGTGGAGGTATTGTATGAGATGTTGTATGAAAGCCTGTGTTGGCAACAGCAGCTTTTGAAGCCTAATGGTTTTAAGCAAACCCTTTGAAACAAATCGGTGAAGGATGTGGGAGGGCGAAGAAATAAACGCGATTAAGCAAAGACATCTCATTACATCTTGAGAAAGGAAGGGTTATAGCCTATAAAATAAGAGGATCTCATTTAGGGAGGGGTCTGTGTATGCCAATGTTATCAGGATAGTGGGAGAGCAAATAGAATAAATGAAATTAATACCCTGAAAAGAAGCATTACCCAGATTTAGGAATTGGACTAATGTGATTTGTGTGAAGCCCTGAAGTTCTTATTTAATCCCCATAGGATAATGGCTTTGTCAGATTTATTGACCAAGGAAGTCCCCCTCATGTTTTTTCCCCCTTTTTCATTTCCCAAGAATTAATTTGGATAAAAGACAAATTTCATAATTGTCTAGGGCAAGAGGGCATTGGGTCACTTGTGGAAAGCAATTAGTTTGAAGCAGAGCGATAGTGTCACATGACAGAAAGCCATCCCTTTTAATGTATTTGAGCCCTGCAAGTTTCCTCCCTCTGTCCTCAGCTGTGGTTTGTTAGTTGGCTTGTTGTTGGACAGAACTGTCTCTTGTGGCTGCTCTGTGTTGCTCTTGGTCTTTCTTAGCTATTCCAGGAATTAGGCCACAACTGTGGTTGGATAATTAAGGTCATTTGGCAGGACTTCATCCTCTGGAACGATCAAGTAGATTTTTTTTCTTAAACGAGACCATTCTTTCTATTTCTGTATGGAATGCAACCTGGAAAATGTGATTGACTCAGTTTCAAGTGGGTTGGATATGCAAATCTTTTCAGTTATTCAGAATTATTCAGATACTAAGTTTATTTGGTGATACAGTGAATACTTCTAGAACTTTAAAATGGAGAAGTGGACAATCCTACTCCCATCTCTTGAGAAGAGTTGCTTGACCATCTATATATGTCTTCACAGTGTAAGCATCATCCCATTCAATTTTCTTCTGACTACTCAGACTGGGGAGCTGCGGTGGCTCAAGTGGTTAAGACGCTGAACTGCAGGCTGTGGAAGGTCAGTAGTTCAGCAGTTCGAGACCCGGGTGCCGCAAGACGGAGTGAGCTCCCGTCTCTAGTTCCAGCTCCTGCCAACCTAGCAGTTCGAAAGCAAGAGATTGCAAGTAGATAAATAGGTACCACTTCAGTGGGAAGGTAACAGCCTTCCGTGCGCCTTGGTGTTTAGTCATGCTGGCCACATGACCACGGAAACGTCTTCGGACAGCGCTGGCTCTTTGGCTTGGAAACTGAGATGAGCACCGCAACCCTAGAGTCGGATTCGACTGGCTTTCAAGCAAGGGAACCTTTACCTTTACCTTTTTACTCAGACTGGAGCAGCTCAGAGAATGTTTCCAGGGAAGTCTTTTCCTCAATGAGCTCTTCTGACAGCTTGTTTACTTTCCTTACCTTTTTCTAACTGGTTGCTTCCTTTGTCTCACTGTTTGTATCAGGCGTTGTCCAGCATCTTTGGTTTCTTGGTCTCTTTATTTGCTCACCTACAATGGATTTTGCATTAGGAGTGTTAGGGATGTGACAGTAACAGTATCACTCCAGATGGGTCCTGTTGTTGTCTCAGCGAACAACAGAAAATAGCTTCATGGTCATGGTGCCAACAATTTACCGAGCAGGCAACTGCTCCTTGAAGCGGAATCACGGCTTTTGGAATTACTATCTTATTCATCCAATCAATGGATAAGATGTCACCCTGAAGAGTCGTGCTCTGCCAAAGAGCAAATGTAACAACTGTGACCATTATGATCCTAAGATAGGCACTGCTATATGCTTTCTTCATCTAAGTCTCCCTGCCAGGAATATTACCCTCTTAATTGAGGTCAAAAAGTGCACTTTACAACCCCCCTCACCAGTTCTAAAGCATTTGTCTCCTGGCCCTCTTGCCCCAATCTTTTAATTGGCCTTGTTAATTCCAGTGCCAGGAATGACTGTGACATCAGCCCTCTGTTTTACCCTTTTTTGTGATCCAGGCATCAACTACCTGTGCAGCATTAAACCAAATATATAAGCAAATACTTATCCCAGGGCCTGGTACCAATAATAATAGCAATCACCACTTTCAAGATGGTACCAACAGCTTTATCGGTTGCTACCGTACTGCATTTTTGTATCCATCTTGACAGTTTTGGCGTTGTATCAACCCTGACAGCCTTTGCTCCGATATCTGTCTCCTCTTCCTTTGGGAATTCCAACTGTAACTTTTTCTAATGTGCTACTTCACGTGCTTCGCTCTTTGCTTAGCATTCCTGTTATCCCAGTTGGAGCTCCAGCTCAGCAGCTTCCTCGTAAGCCAGCCTCTCCAAATGGAAGAAAACGTTCTCTTTCTCAATGGTCTAATTCAGATTCTTGCTCAGAATCTAATCAAGCCCGCAATGCCAATAGGACTGAAAGGCAGCGTATAAAAGAAAAAAAAGAAACTTGGAGTTTGTCCTTAGTTTATGCTACCTGATGCTTTCAGACAATACGGCCTTGCATGTCTTCTCGTGTTCAAGATAGGTAATTAGCCTGATGTGCTACAATGCCCCTTCATATATGAGTGGGGAAGGTTGCATTATGACTGAATCTGGCCTTCTGTTGTAGGACAGCATGCAGCAAGCCTTACATGCTCGCAATATGCCTAGTCCACTGGCCTTCCACAGTTACAACTGAGCAATTTAGACATTGACATTGTTTTTAATCTGCTTTCCTGATTCTAAGAAAGTATTGTGTGTATCTTTTCAATTATGATTTGTCTGGGAGGTTGACTTCTATGCTCATGTTGTTAGGAGCTGGTGAAGTGATCTGTTCAGTAATGACTGTATCATTTGCTTTTTCAAGGAGCATTTCTGTTGCTGATCTCTGCTGCCTGGTCTATAGCTTCAACATTCATTAAACATTATACTTTGGATATGCAGGAAAGAGTTGATGGAGAATTTGGTGGATCCACTTCACAGTCTGTTTGCTAAAAATTCCCACCCCTTCTTTTAGTCAGCCAAATGTGGAACTTAGTCAACGCAAAAGGCAAACAGGGTGCATACCAGTGCTCCCTCTAAACTGTCAGGTCTTGTGAGCAAAAATTCTACTTTGTGAGCTACTGGCATTAAAGTTGTGAGTGAGCAATTTGGCTACTGCATAAATTAGTTTGCTCTGGAGCCATCCTTCCTGAGCTAAGACAAAAATGTGTGAGCCGGAGGCTAAAAAACTGTGAGCTAGCTCACACTAACTCAGCTTAGAGGGAACACTGGTGCATACCTGGATCTGATATTCTTTGAATGGTCGTGTAGCCACATAACCAGCAGTTCTGTCCTGCTGCAGGTAGTACTTATGTTTCAGAACAGGTATGTTCTGTGGTGGTTTTAGCAGAGATAAGGCCTGAATCACATATGCAGGGGAATGAGGTGGCTGTGCTGCAGCAGAGATCTGAGCTGGTAATGGCCTCCACAACTTCAAACTGAAGGTGGAGGATTGTGGTGTGTTTGTGTATGAATGGATCCCGTTTTGACTTCCCTATGTGAATAGTAAAGGTAAAGGCAAAGTTTCCCTTGCTTGAAAGCCAGTCGAATCCAACTCTAGGGCGCGGTGCTCATCTCCGTTTCCAAGCCGAAGAGCCAGCGCTGTCCGAAGATGTTTCTGTGGTCATGTGGCCGGCATGACTAAACACTAAGGCGCACAGAACGCTGTTATCCTTCCCACCAAAGTGGTACCTATTTATCTACTTGCAATTTCTTGCTTTCAAACTGCTAGGTTGGCAGGAGCTGGGACCAGAGACAGGAGCTCACTCTGTCATGCGGCACTCGGGTCTCAAACTGCTGAACTACCGACCTTCCGGTCTGCAGTGGTGCAGTCCATTCAACGGCCTCATTGTTTTACCCCTTAAGGCATGTGTATAGAATCAGGAACTGCCTCTTCTTGCAGAGGGGGCTCAAGCACCCGATGCATGTTTTGAATGTTCCCAAAGGTTGTTCTACACAAATGCAGCTCCCATATATAAGAAGAACCCTTGGTGAACTTCAGTTACAGGTAAGTAACTTTTTCAGTTTGACCCCTCATAATACATGGGATGTGTGTATTTCAGTGAGTTACAGCGGGACCTTTTCCAAATTGAATAACCTCCTTGAAATAAGGTTGCCGGCTGTGGGTTGGGAAATACCTGGAGATTTGGGATTGGTGTCTGGGGAGGGTGGGGTTTGAGGAGGGGAGGAAATTCAGCATGGTATAACGCCATACAGTCTGCCCTCCAAAGCAGCCACTTTCTCCAGGAGACTGGTCATAATCCCAGGAGATCTCTAGCCCCTAGCTGGAGGTTGGCAACACTCCCTTCCCACCCCACAGTCACCTGTGCCCATTCAGTTTTGAACCTGTTTTATAAAAAGTAATAAATATACATTATACATATTTAGAAGTCTGATAAAAGATGAATTCTAACCCCCTTTATCATGAGCGCTCATGGAAGTCATGTAAAGTACAGGGAGAAAGTTTAAGGAAGCTGTTTCGGCTGCAGAAAGGCCTCACCATTTCAAGTATTGTTTTTTATTTTTAAAAATATGTTTCCCTTGAAGGATGTATGCTTTCCCCCATTGCGCTAGACCCCATGTGTCACCCATCAGCAAAGAGGATCTTCCCATCCGGTCACATTTATACAGAGATCATTTTTGCAGCATTGGGGCTAATGCTGCCATTGCACAAGGGCAGAAGTTGTCTTTTTTTGGTTCTGAATAAATGATCATCTGGACAGACGATTAAATATAGAATTATTGTCATGAATGGAAAGCGAGCCTGCCTTTAGAAAAGGGCTGTGGCTGCTGTTGCAATAAATACGAGCTGCTTGTGCTTTGTATGGTGTTAGGAAAAGACGTGTAAGAAATGCAGCGTCTGCATCCGTTCAGTGAGATGTTTCTTCATAAAGCAGCACTCCTTTTTTGTTTTGTTTTTGTTTTGTTTTGTTTTAATGGATAGAACAGAATACCTAATGAGCCTATAGCATTGGATTTGGTTTTCCCTTTGCAAAGCCAGGCCTAAGTTGCTGATGCAGACCCCCAATTTCTAACAAATTGCTGACATTGTTTGGGAAATGGGTGACCGTAGCATCTTTCCTGATTAATGGTTTGTATATTGTTTGAAGTGCAGCACGGGAGGACCTGAAGAAGCTGTCAGCCCCAGGCAATGTAAGAATGAAGACAGGTAAAGTGAATTCACGCCCACTGCAGTTGCTCTTGTGCAGGCCCATGGCACCCTGGCTGGGAGTGACATGCTCCCCTCCGTGTTACGCTAGCTAATGAGAAGAGAGTCCCCTGGGGCAATTTCCGGGCATTTCTTCACCCTGGCAGCTGTAATTTGGAAGCCGATTGATTCACTAAATCATTTTGCAGACCAGGAGCCATTCTAACAGGCAAAATTTTACTTGCTTACTGCTCAGTTATTTTAGCAGGTCAAAACTGCCTGTTGAATCAGTCACTGGTCTGCTACTTGGAATGTGTAGGATCAAGTGGAGGAAGGGGTGGGGGACTGAGAAGTGAATTAGTCCTGGGCACACAGTATGGTGGTGTATTTTTTTTTTGCAGTCCAAAATATCGGATTCTGGATTTCTTGTGTCTTGATTGTATGGTGTGGTGGTTAGGGAGTTGGACTAGGACCTGGAAGACCCAGGTTCGAATCCCTGCTGTGCTGTGGAAGTTTGCTGGGTGATTTTGGGCCAGCCATGTGCTCTCGGTAGGGTTGCCAGGTCCTACCTCCGATCTGGTGGGGGACTCCTGGTTTCCTCGTTGGGATCTTCTTCTGCATGCGCAGAGCACGCGGGGTGCAGTGACGTCACCCGGAGGTGACATCATCACATTGCTGACATCGGGGGGAGTGACTCTTTAGTATTTGGGCAAACTCTATGTTTTTTTGCCCTCAAAACCATAGAGTTTGCCCAAAAAACTAGCACATCACCCCCCGATGTCATCAACACAGTGAAGTCTCTACTGGTGATGTCATTGCGCCAGTGACATGGGAGGGGCTGTTTGGGGGTGGGGCTTGGCCTACCGGCCAGCTGGCCAACAGTGGATTGGAGCCCCCCAAATTGGGGGACCCCCCGCTCCAACCGGGGGGATGGCAACCCTAGCTCTTGGCCTACCCTACCTCTCAGGGTGGTGGTTGTGAGGATAAAATGGAGGAGGGGAGAATGATGTGGTAAACCACTTCGGATCCTGACTGGGGAGAAAAGCAGGGTGCAGATATCTAAATAAATAAGTACCTGCCAGTAAAAAAAGGCCCATGTGTATAAAATGCCCCTTGTATGGTTAAGATGAGCCAAACAAAGAAAGTGATTCTCCAAAGTAAGACTCTCACAGATCCAGGACTGCATCATGCGTAGCCTTTCACAGAAAATCTTACAAGCCATAACTCTTAAGGCCCTTTCAAATTTGTTAAAGAGCGGGGGGGGGGGGGGGGAGAAAACAAAAAAACAAAAACAATGACGCCGCCTTGCAAGGAAGTCTGGAAAAGTTACTCACCACGTTTGTCATTTTGGCAATGATGGTATGTGGGGGTGGGTGGGGCAACTCTTTTCCAGTTTACGTAAATGTTCCTGCTTTGGTGGCTTGGCAGTGATCCTTCCTTGGCCCAGGCCACTGGCTATGCCTAAGCCTGCGCTGGTGCCTCCATCCTGCTCCGTGATGGTAGCACACAAAGAGTGCCAGAAGAGGACTAATTTGCTGATGAGAGAGAGAGAGAGAGGGAAACAAGTCGGCCTAATTGTGTGACGAGCCTGGAGAGATCGTTTCCTACCACGGTGGCTCTAATGAGTTATCCTTGCAGTTGCCCCTCTCTGCCGTGGGAGTTGGGCACATTTCAGTGTTCTTTTTACATGCAGCCTCTTAAACATTTAGGGGATCCATGAGGATGAAAAGTGTTCAGGCAGTGTTGAAAAAGCATGCTATGGCAGGCTTTGCTTTAGTGCAAGTGCGGAGCTGTCAGCCCTCATTATTAGAGGGCGCAGGCAAAGGATGGTAGGGAATGAGATTCATTTAAAAAACCCAGCTTGACTGTCAGTGGGAGAACTGCTGGGGGGGGGCAGTATATCTGTGCAGGGAGGGACAGAGGAATATGCTTAAACACAGCCCTTATGTACTACAATGAAACTGAAAAATTAAAAACTCAGTACTCTCCCCCCTCCCTTTCCTAGGGGAAAAGAAGGGCATTTATCTAGCCGTGGACAAGAGGCTGCCACTCCAACTGCCTCTGTGCTTTTAATTTTCCCAGCTACGAAGAGTGTGATTTGTCAGACATCTGTAGCAATCTCTCTTCTTTGCCTTGGCAAAAAAAAAAAAAAAAATCCTTCCGAGTTCTGCTGCTCTCATCTCCTTTTATCTCATGGCTCTGAAGGTTAATTTGTGTTTGGAGGGCTTGTGCAGATTTCAGCAGCTGATGGTCTCCTGAGCTTCCCATTTTTATAGCTGCCTGGGCTGGAGGACGTTATCGCTGGGTCTCTTTTCCCCCCCTCTCCCCCTCCCCTTTCCTATTTTTAAAATACTCATAGAGCTGGCACAAGCTCGCGCTGGAGCTGTCTTGCTTCCCTTGCCGATGCTTCCAGCCCATCTTCTCTGCATGTGTATCTATCTGCGATGTTCTCGCTAATCTACCGCTAATTTAGAATTTCAAAGGATGCCCTAATGTATTAGAAAGAGCTGTGATAACTTCGGGGTGGGAGTAAGGGAAAGGCTGCAGTTTACTCAAAGGAGCATTATTTGCATCCCAGGGTGAAATTTTGCAGCCCTTGCCCCTATCATTTGCAGCTAATTTGAAAGAGTTTTAAGACTGAAGTGGAGTTGTAATCAAGCATATTTTCAGTGGAAGGCTACATATGGTGTTTCCTCCTCTGGAGAATCTCATTGATATCCAGCATGGGATATCTCAGACCACTGCACAAAGTGTTTTATACACATAGGATTTCATTTGTGGGTATAAGGAAAAAGTTCACCTATTTGGGGTTACCATGGAAAGGACCCCTGGATCTTTTTCCTTGACTTAAAGTGCAATCCTAAGCAAAGCTACACTCTTCTAGGTCTATTGAAGTTAATGGACTTAGAAGATTATAACCCTTTTTAGGATTGTATGGTTGATGGTGCTTCCCATTATTGTTCAAATCACTTTTATTGAGTAACTACCAGTTTTGATAAGTATTGTATGGAGTTTCACAAAACTGAACATGCCTAGCTTGGAATGTGTTAAGAAGATAAGAACATAAGAGAAGCCAATGTTGGATCAGACCAATGGCCCATCTAGTCCAACACTCTGTCATACAGTAGCCAAAAATACCAGGTGCCATCAGGAGGTCCATCAGTACCATGCTTGTAGCCACCACCACCTCCTGTGTCAGTAAATTCCATGTGTAAATCACTCTTTGGGTGAAGAAGTACTTCCTTTTATCTGTTCTAACCCAACCACTCAGCAATTTCATGGAGTGCCCACGAGTTCTTGTATTGGGAGAAAGGGAGAAAAGTACTTCTTTCTCAACCTGCTCTATCCCATGCATAATCTTATAAACCTCGATCATGTCACCCCTCAGCCGTCGTTTCTCCAAGCTAAAAAGCCCCAAGCACTTTAACCTTTCTTGATAGGGAAAGTGTTCCAACCCTTTTATCATTCTAGTTGCCCTTTTCTGCACTTTTTCCAATGCTATAATATCATTTTTGAGGTGTGGTGACCAGAACTGTACACATTACTCCAAATGAGGACGTACCATCAATTTATACAGGGGCATTATGATACTGGTTGATTTGTTTTCAATTCCCTTCCTAATAATCCCCAGCATAGCGTTGGCCTTTTTTATTGCAGTCACACACTGTCTCGACATTTTCATTGAGCTATTTACTATGACTGCAAGATCTCTCTCTTGGTCAGTCTCTGCTAGTTCAGACCCCATCAACGTGTATTTATAGTTATGATTTTTTGCTCCAATGTGCATCACTTTGCACTTGGCCACACTGAACCCCATTTGCCACGTTGATGCCCACTCGCCCATCCTCGACAGATCCCTTTGGAGTGCCTCACAATCCTCCCTGGTTTTCACCACCCTGAACAACTTCATGTCATCTACAAATTTAGCCACTTCACTGCTTACCCCCAACTCCAAATCATTAATAAAAAAGTTAAAAAGCATCGGACCGAGTACTGATCCCTGCGGTACCCCACTGCTTACCCCCCTCCACTGAGAGAACTGCCCATTTATACTCACTCTCTGTTTTCTATTAATTAGCCAGTTATTGATCCACAAAACGACTTGTCCTTTTATCCCATGACTATTGAGCTTACTTAGGAGCCTTTGATGAGGAACTTTATCAAAAGCTTTCTGGAAGTCAAGGTAAACAGCATCTATTGGGTCCCTCTTGTCCACATGTTTGTTCACTCCCTCAAAGAACACTAACAAGTTAGTGAGACAAGATCTTTCCTTACAGAACTCATGCTGAGTCTTCCTCAATAGTTTTTGTTCATCTATGTGCCTATTCCTTCCTTAATAATAGTTTCCACCAATTTACCCGGTATCGACGTCAGACTGACTGGCCTGTAATTTCCCGGATCTCCTCTGGAACCCTTTTTAAAGATGGGAGTGACGTTAGCTACCTTCCAGTCCTCAGGAATGGAGGCAGATTTTAATGAAAGATTACATATTTTTGTCAGGAGATCCACAAGTTCACATCTGAGTTCTTTCAGAACTGTCGGATGTATGCCTTCTGGGCCTGGTGATTTATCAGTTTTTAAGTTGTCTATCAGTTGTAGGACCTCCTCTCTCGTCACCTCAGTCTGACTCAGGTCTCTCAACACTGCTCCCAAAATCAGTGGTTCTGGAGTGGGCAAACACTTCTCATCTTCCACTGCCTAAAGATTGAATCACCAACTTCCACTGTTCTTCAGTTCTCTTTTTTTTGGTGTGATGGTTCATTCTTAGGAGAGCGAGCGAAAGAGAGAGATTGGCTTTATACCCTGCCCTTCACTTACCTGAAGGAGTCTCAGGGCAGTTTACAATCTCCTTTCCCTTCCCCTCCCCACGACAGACACCCTGTGAGGTAGGTGGGGCTGAGAGAACTCTGAGAGAACAGCTCTGAGGGAATTGTGTCTGACCAAAGGTCACTCCAGCAGCTGCTTGTGGAGGAGTGGGGAGTCAAACACAGCTCTCCCAAATTAGAGTCCGCGCACTTAACCACTACACCAAACAACACCAAACTAGGCTATGCTGCAATGCTATGTGGACAAAGCTGAGGGGATCACCAGGCTTGTTTGCTCCCAGTGTGGTGAAAGCCAGTGTGGTGTAGTGGTTAAGAGTGGCAGACTGTAATTGGGAGAACCAGGTTTGGTTCCTTACTCCTCCTCATGCAACCAGCTGGGTGATCTTGGGTCAGTCCCAGTTCTCTCAGAGCTGTTCTCTCAAGAGCAGTTCTTTCAGAGCTCTCCCCTGTTGTGGGGAGAAGAAGGGAAGAACATTGTAAACCACTTCTAGACTCCTTTGGGTACCACTTCTAGACTCCTTTGGGTAGTGAAAAGCAGGGTATAAAAACCTCTTCTCCACCACCACCCCACTCCTTCTCTTGCACACTATGATCAAGTCAGTTACTTCCTGGTTTGCAGCAGCCTGTAGTTTGCGTCTGCACCCAAACTGGCATGTTGCGGCTTGTGCATGTCCTGCGAACGAGGATCAATACAGGAAAGAATAAATTAGATTGTAGCCTGTGAGACAGAAGGTTAGCAAATAAACCCCTAGGCTCGTTCACATAGTACCAAATCATGGTTTGATATTACAACGTTTCTTTGATTAACATCCCTAATTTGTTTTGGTTCACACACTGCACATCTAAACACAGTTCCTAGGTAAATGTAGATGCATGATGCTCGCATTGCATTTGCATCTTACCTTTTTATCTGTATTTAAGTGCCTAAAAAGGATAATGTGCCCAAAGGTAGTTGTTCTGGCGAGGCCCCCAACTCACTCCCTGTTCTATAGGATGCTTCTGCCGTACTTGGAAGTCAACTTGGCGACTTTAGGCAAGATGGAGTACTTGGGGAGGCAGACTAAAGAGAAGAAGTTGAGTTTCATTGTTGTTTTAATAAGGTTTTCCCAACCCCTTCTTACAAGATAAGGCTGGCGGATTGGAATAGATGAATTTGCTGTTTTGTTGCTGAAGTCTTACATCTTTGGTGCTATAATCTATGGTGTTCACCCCTTTGTGGGCTTTAGATTTCATCCTCTTTACAGTGAGGTTCTCTGAAGGGGATGAAGCCCAGCCATTCAAGGGAGCTCTGCCTGTAGGCTGCGGAGGCCTTGCAAAGGATAAAGGCAATTACTCCGTGCTTGAGATGGGAGTCCCTTGCCTCTTCAGACCCAGGATATGAAGAACGTGTGGCAGGCCTAGCGGAAGAGATCAAACTGCATGTGCAGTGAAAGGGAAAACATTTTTTTGAGGATTAAAGTAAGTTGATTTGAGGGGGGGGGGGAAATCCACTTTAGGCTTTTCTCACAGTTAATTTTAAGCACGGCCTATCGTTCCGGCACAGCTGCCAAAGCCGGCACCAGATACCCGCTCTCGTTTGTTGGTCAAGTTTTTCTTATTAGCTTTTTGCTCCCGCCCTCTCCATTTCCTTTCTTCACCAAAAGCCAGAGGAAGGTTTCCTTGTGCGGCTCCACCCCTCCCCCATTGGCAGTGTTATCAGGCACATTGGGTGTCTGTGTGTGTGTGTGCGCGCGCTTGCGTGCGTGTGTGCATGGAGGGTGAGATTGTGAGTGGCACCGTTCTCTGGGATTCTAAGTATCAGACAATGTTATACACGGCGTCCCATTCTCTAGCAGGCTGGTTGGACATGATGTTGGCGCCTTATCTTCATGCTGACACACACTGGACATTAATAGAAATACATTGCTGAGGCACATGTGTAGAATTTCAAACAGTCTCTCTAGCTGTTCCTTTAGATAGTCTATTGTGTGCTTAACCTCCTTGGAAGAGGTTTTGATGAGAAATGAATGTTAACTCTCTGGCGGCTGGGTGGCTTAAAAAAAAAATCCAGCCCTTTCATCTTAGCCAACTTATTTGCTGACTAATTGCATGTGCATGAATATGCATACTTATACATGTCTGCTTTGGAGTTTAAGGCATCTCGGCTTCTGTTCCCGTAGCTGTCAAATTCCTTGTGTAAATTCCTGGGAAGGGCTGGATCTGCACTGAGGAAGAAATTGGCCAGATGCGTTTGTTAAGGCATTCCTTGGGCATGGCTCAACATATAAAGCTTCCCAGTGTTTCATTTTGTACTCCTATCTGCTGCAGCACCCATGAATGGCAAGACTCTTGAACGGGGTATACAGGTCTCTTAGAGATTAAACCTCCATTTTCCATTTCGTAGATTTTCAGACATGGGAGAGACTTGAGGCGTGTCCAGATAAGCACTTTTTGTTGCATTTCAAGTTCTCTTGGTTTTGTTTCTCATTGTGCTAGTTGTTGAGTGGTTGCCAGTTTAGATGCGATTCTTCCTTCTGAAACGTGAAGGCTCTGGGGTTCTTTCATGATGCAGAGTTCATGAAGCATCTGGGGATTAGCATTTGATAAAAGTCACTGCTGTTGCCACTATGCTGGTGGAATGGCAGAAATTCATCTGTCTCTTTAAAAGGCTCTGATAATGACAGAGGAGGTAGGACAATGACTAGGGAGAAGGGCAATACAAGACTTCTGACGCCTGGACTAGATTCTAGATAGAACAGTTTCAGGTGGGATAGCCATTGTTGGTCTGAAGCAGCAGAACAAAGTTTGAGTCCAGTGGCACCCTTCATTATTTATTAGAACCGTTACCTTCAACCTTTGCAAACCGGGGACCCGCCTTGAGCCCCCAGGTGTTGGCTGCATGAATGTGACATCACAGTCACACGACAGAAGGAGAAGAAGCTGGATTTAATGACCTCTCCAGTTGGGATGGCCGGGCCAGGTGGGTGGGGGAGAGAGAGAAGGCAAGGGAGAGTTGTTGTGGGAGGGGAGCAGGTTTGTGATCCTGCACATGCCGAACAAGAATCATTTCCTACTGAATGATTGCTCCTCACTGCCCTGTTGCTCCTCTCAGCAGCTGAGCAAAGAGAGGTGTGGCGACCTTGCTGCCTATGCATATGGGCTAGGTGTGGGTCCTTCCAAAAAGCAGCACTAAATGGCAGCTCTGCAGGGGCTCTTGACTCAACAAGTGGGGCCGCAACCCACCTGAGGGTCATGCTTATGGGCTGAAAAGCACTCAGAATGATGGTTAACTAGTTATTGAGATTAGAGAGAATCCAGGCATGGAGATCTGAAATGGATAGACTCTGGAATACAGTATGAACATTTCCATTTTTCTTGTGTGATTTTTCGTAGTAGATTTTTCACAAAAATCGACTGCTCTTTACCCTCCAAAACGTATCCCTGCATTTTAAGAAATTAGTGTTCTACCTATACTTGCAATTTTAGAATTTTTCTGTTCATGTCAAGTCCTGCATTAAATTGCTTTTGTCAGTTTGGTGAGAAAACACTGGAAAAGGTTTTATGCTTGTTTCAGGCTTCATTGGGTGTGCGCCATAGACCTTTTATATATCAATGATAGCGTATTTCAAAAGTGGTATCTGGCTTCCTTTTCAGGACCAATGACTTACATTTTGACTCATCAGTAACTGTTTTGCAAAGTTAAGAATTTGTGGACTTGGTTTTTTTAAAATGTTGATAGAGGACTGGGGAGTCATGTGGCCTAGTAATTAATGGTTAATTAGTGAAATAACAGCTTTGCAAACAGCAAGCATTTTCCATGCTGTTTGTTGTTTTAATAGCAGTTTCAATTCAAAAAAAGTCTTGTGTCGCCTTAAAAGACAAATGAATTACAATTCACTGGCTTAGAATCATAGAATCATAGAGTTGGAAGGGGCCATACAGACCATTCTAGTCCAACCTAGAGATGTGAAGGCTCGGAAAAAAACCGGAAAAATTCAGAAAAAAACCGGGTTTTTTCCGTTTTTTTCCTGAAGGCTTTTTTGTTTTTTTCCGAAAAATTGAAAAAAGAAAAGAAAAGAAATTGATTATGGAACGTTTTATTTTAACATGATGACTAAAATATTTTCCAAATCATTTCTAATATATATATATGGTATCAGATTGATCTAATGCTTGAGCAAGTCCTAGGTTACAAACTGAACTCTCCAATGCAAGAACAAGATGCATTTCTTCCTTTAGGAGGTGCTATTGTCAGAAGAAAATAAAAAGGTTCCAGTTTTGTTTTTCCATGTGGGCGGGTATTCTGTTTGTAACAACTGTTTGGATGCACTATATTTTTTAATATGCTAGTTGTGATAATTTCATGCCAAGTAAAAATGTCCATAGTCATATTTTATGTTCCTAAAGTAACAGAATGACTTTCAATCTAGAAAAGACAAAAGAAATGCTAATGTAGCATTTTTTTCAATTTTTCCAAAAATTTCCGTTTCCCCCCGAAAATAACTGGAAAAAAAAACGGGTTTTTTTCCGAGCTTCAAAAATTTCCGGAAATTTTACATCTCTAGTCCAACCCCCTGCCTAATACAGGACCAGCCTAAAACATCTCTGACAAATATTTGTCCAGCCTCTTCTTGAAAACTGCCAGTGAAGGGGAGCTTACTATCTCCCTAGGCAGCTGATTCCACCTTTGAACCACTCTGACCGTGAAAAAGGTTTTCCTAATATCCAGCCGACACCTTTCTGCATGTAATTTAAACCCATTGCTTCAGGTCCTATCCTCTGCTGCCAACTGGAACTGCTCCTTGCCCTCCTCCAAATGACAGCCTTTCAAATATTTAAAGAGAGCAATCATGTTGTCCCCCCTCAATCTCCTCTTCTCCAAACTAAACATTCCCAAGGCCCTTAGTCTTTCTTCGTAGGGCTCAGTCTCCAGACCCCTGATCATCCCTGTTGCTCTCTTTTGTACCCTTTCAATTTTGTCCACAACCTTTTTGAAGTGAGGCCTCCAGAACTGCACACAGTACTCAAGGTGCAGCCTGACCAAGGCAGTATACAGAGGGGCTATGACCTCCTGTGATTTCGATGCCATGGCCCTTTTAATATAACCCAAGACTGAATTTGCCTTTTTTTGCCACCGCATCACACTGACTGCTCATATTTAGTTTACAGTCCACCCTTACCCCAAGATCTCTTTCAAGACTGAATGATTATGTTCTTGAACATGAATTTTTTTCTTAACATATTAGTAGAGCTAGTCGATCTCTTGCAAGAAGATAGAAAAGAGGCTGCACCCCTGATCCTGTGTCCGGCTTATCCAAATCTATATGATTTTGGGGTACATTGTATTAGTCCAAAATGAACCACATCTGCTCTGAACAGAAGTTCATTAGGTCACCTTTCATACTGGAAGTGACTCATGACACGGCAGTGAGTTTAGGTTTAGTGTTTTATGTGCCCATTGTCAGAGTTGCCAGTTGTTTAATTGGCTAGGATCTCCAAAAGTCCTCCAGGTTTTCTACTGGCAGCATGGACTGACAGCATGGATTGCTCTTCCACAAAACCTTCCATATTACAGCCAGTAAGTGAGGTCTGTCTCTGTGGCTTAGTCAGTCCACAGAACCGTGTTAGCAGAAATGTCATTCTGGGGTAGGCACAGTCTGCTGATAACTGGACTCAGATCTCATAATCTGTCTTGAGCAGAATGCTGAATGCTGATCATGTTAATGCCTTTCAGTTCTTCTGGCCTTGATCCAGATTGGAGGGTGCTTTATCCCATTTGCAGCCACTGGAACTATCCTGCCCCATTATTTCCTTCAAAGAGATTTATAAGTAATTTGCGTGGGCAGCCATGCTTTTCACGTCGGAGGCAAAGTCCAGAAAATGTGAAGTTGAATGTTTAATTTTCATTGTAATGATTCCAGTAGAAGGAGTAACTTCTTCCATGTCCCAATTAAGGCAGCGCCATTAGCCATATCCCTGCTGCAATAATAAAATAAGTTTGTCATTACAGATTCTTTTTCGGGTGTTAATGAGAAATCTGTTAAGGTGCCACAAGGGAAGGAAACGTTAATAGGTTTCCTCTGTTTGGAGCCTGAGCAAGGTTAGCTGGTACACTCTCCAGTGCTGCAGGGCCTTCTCTTGGCACCCTTTGAAGTAGTTTTATGGTGTGTGCCTGGGGGGGGTTCAGGTAGGGCTTGCTGGATTGGTGCATGAGAAGGTGAACTCCTGCAGCTGCCTAACACTGAGTAGGCCTCTGTTCCATCATCTTTGACTGGCGGCAGTTCTGCAAGGCATATTTGCAGAGCTCTTTTTCAGCCCTACTAACTGAGGTCCTTTTAATTGCTGAGGATTGAATGTGGGGCTATTGCACATAAAACATATGCTCTGTCATTGAGCTATGGATGTTTCTTCAAATATCATCCCTCAAATGATTTCTACACTAATTGATCCAGAATTATGGTTTTACGTTTCCTGGTCAAATTCCACTCAGAGGAATATGGGGGCACATATATAGAGCACCATCCTAAGCGGAGTTACACCCATAACCTGTTGGCTTCAAGGGACGTAAAAGGGTATAACTCTGCTTTAATATGACACTAAACTGAAATGCATGTGGGGAATGGGACAAGAGGTTCCTAGGAGGTGTTCACGAGATTCAAGCAAAACAAAGAGTCCTGAACATTTAGTAGTTACATAGAAAAATACATTTCAGCTGATGTGGCTTTTCATATCGCTGCATGGCCTGCTGAAATGGCTTCTTTTAAACAGGTGTTGAGGGTATCAAAGATATGTCCTCCCTTGTATGCGAACAACCCCACTGTCACAATGAAGTTCTTCTGATTGGGAGTCCTTACATGTGTTAGTAAAGAAGGAGCTAAGGCAGGGTTTGCCATCAGGCATCTAAAATCCCATTCATACTACTTTAAATGCCCTGCAGGTGTTGCCCTTGAGCTGTGGTCTTCTTGCTCAGGGAGTTCAGCCCCTTATTTCCTTCAGTTAACTAAAGGCTGCAGACTTGGATCAGAATCTGAAGCCAACTCTTAACCATTTACTGTAAACCAGGGTGTTCTCAAGTATGCATCTTGTTTATGTGTGACCTTTGAAGTACCTGCAAAGTAAATCTCTGTGGGAAGCTTAACACCTGACATTTTTTCCAGTGCATTAAAAAGGGTTTTATTTTGCTGCCTGTACATAGATTGAGGAGCCGATGTGCTCTGGGCCTGTGTTCATGTGACCGAATAAACATGTTTACTACATATGTGCCTGTGTATTCGTTTGTTCCTCTGCGGAGCTTGTCTCCATGTGGGAAAATCCAAGACGGAAACAATCATGGGGTTTATTTTAAATGTGAACATGTGGTGAACACAGTACTACTTGCATCCCCTGAAGCTTGTTTGGGGCCTCTAGAGAAGAACTTTCACACTGATTAAACCTGAGATTTAGGAGCCCTTTATTTTCCTTCCTGATAAAAGGATGGCCTCAGGAAAAGAGGACGGTGCAGCTGGAGCCAGACAAAGCAGGGTCAGAATGTTGGCTGCTTGTGTTGTTTGGATTTTTTACTAAGGGATTCCTTTAGGATGAGTTCCAGGCGCCTTGTTTGTTTAGCTGATTTACAGAGGCTGTGGAAGGTTGGTAGTTCAGCAGTTCGAGACCCGAGTGTGCTGCATGACGGAGTGAGCTCCCGTCTCTAGTTCCAGCTCCTGCCAACCTAGCAGTTCGAAATCAAGAAATTGCAAGTAGATAAATAGGTACCACTTCGGTGGGAAGGTAACAGCGTTCCGTGCGCCTCGGTGTTTAGCCATGCCGGCCACATGACCAGGGAAATGTCTTCGGACAGCGCTGGCTCTTCGGCTTTGAAACGGAGATGAGCACCGCAACCCTAGAGTCGGACTCGACTGGCTTTCGAGCAAGGGAACCTTTACCTTTAATATATAGAATGTCTCTTTTGGAAGGTCAGTACTGTCCAACTTCATACTGTAACTGAAATGCAGTTCTTCTTGGCCGTATTTTTAAAAAGTTGGTTGCCTTGTTCTTTAGTGATGGATATATTCTCTCTCTCACTCTCTTTTATGCTGAGATACATTCCACTGGGTGGCAGTAAAGCGACAATTTAGAATTTAGCTTTCCAGCTGAAGTACATCTATTACATCTCAAATCCTCTTGCATACCAATGAGCCACCCCAAAAGCTTGGTCTGGTGCTGGGATCTCTAGGGGCCCTGCATGTTTGTAGAATATCCATATTTTTTAATCCAAATGCTAGTTCATCCTGTGATGCATGCAGGCAGCCTGTCCATTTTGTGAACAGTTGTGCATTCGGAATACAAATCTAGGAGGTGAATGATATATCCGCCCATTTTGGCCCTGTTGTTGGCTGCATTTAGGCATCATTAACAAACTCTGCTTGAGGGGAGGTAGCCATGTTAAGTCATCTGCAGTTGAAATCAAGCACTCTTTTTGTGTGATGAGAATGAACTTGGCTTGTATTTGAGCTCACGCATTCCCTCCTCCTTCTGTGCCAAGGTTGAAAGACTTCCTGGTTTGAAAGAAACTGCAGTTTGTTGTGATGTCCAAATTGGGGCTCATTAACGAACTGATTTGTTTCTTGCCTACAAACTGAGATTCTAATCCAGAATTGAACTCTGGTTAAAATCAGGAAAGAATCTATTGATAGTTGTTAAAGTGCCCAAGTTGGAACTTCACAACAGACTATTCCAAATGAGGAAGTCTTCAATCTCAGCTCTGTGTGTGTGTGTGTGGGGGAGTGTGCAAGTTGAAGGTGTCAGACTTGAACACATGAAGCTGCCTTATATTGAATCAGACCCATGGCCCATAAAAGTCGGTATTGTCTACTCAGACTGGCAGTGGCTGTGCAGGATTTTAGGCAGAGGTCTTTCACATCACCTACTACTACCTGATCTTTTTAACTGGAGAAGCCAGAGATTGGACCTGGGACGTTCTGCATGCCAAGCAGATGCTCTACCACTGAGCCACAGCCCCCCCCCTACTTGTTCTTATCATGACCCAGGATTGTTTGTCTGAATAAGCCATTTCTGCTGCATATCCTTCTTAATTAATTTGCCTTTTCTTTGAGCATGTAACTCTTGCTCACAGTATATTGTAGTGTGTTATATTTTAACTGAAATGACAGATATTCTAGTAAACGTATTTCTTCCTATATGCCTAATTGTTCTGCAGTTGTCATTCCTGACTTCATTTTAATGTTGTCATTTTTAAAATATTCCGCCAGCTATGGATCTCAGTGAGCAACTGACTGTAGGCTACTTTGGGGATATTGCAGTTGGATTGCCGCAACACTACATTTGCCTCTGTGGGAAACTGACAGTGCTTGAGTCTCAGCCTAGCCAGTGATCCCCCCCTAATGTGGTAGCATCAGCAAGCTAAGGGGTCAACTTTCTGGTTAACAGGTGGTTTTGAACAGCTCCATTTTTGGGCAGAAGCTACTGCCTTTATATTGATTCATGTCCTGCCTTGAGTAGATCATGAACCAGTTTTCAGTTTGTTTCCTTAATGTGGGGTAGTGCCTTTTCTTTGGACCCCCTTCCCCCAATAGCAATAATAAAAATAATAATAATAATAATAATAATAATAATAATAATTTCAATTTATTGATCGCTTTTTCCCACTCATGTGGGCTCAGAGCGATTTACAGTTACTCAGAGACAATGGACTAACAATGTATTCGTGGGGATAGGGAAGACAACATACAATATTTAATCACACACACATTGTAGCTGGTCGGAGGATCCATCTGCAGGCTGTATCAGTCATGTCCCGACGGCATGTATTCTGTCGGCTGGCTGATGACATCAGGGCTCTCTCTGTCGCGCTCTCGCACCGCCCAAAAACGAAACAGATTTTTCCACTTTTTGATCTTCGTCGCGCCGCAGATGTCACCCTGGCAGCTAACACCTCCCAAGGGGTGGTCCCCAATTTATCTACTTGCCGAAGCTTTCGAATCGCTGGGTAGACGATGAGCTAGGGACAAGGCTTGGTTGCTCACACCAGCACGGGGCTAGAACTGACAAAGCTTGGCAGTTCAGATGTTATAGTTATGCAGGGGATTTACCCACTGCGCCACCGCTAGTTTGAAATATGCTGTGAGAAAATGCTGCCATCATTGATTCTGGTCCCTATGTGACCTACGTTTCTGGCTTAAAACTGTCTGGCAGCATGTTTAGGAGATCTAGGGGACCCAACCCAAACCTACAACAGTTTAGAATGACCAAGATACTTCCTTCCTGCTCAGGCTGCCGCTGGGGGGAGGACGGGGGGGCACTCACCTGGCCACCCACTTGCTGTATGATGATGATGATGATGATGATGATTAATAATAATAATAACAACAACAACAATACTTCCTTCCTAGTCTTAAACACTATTTATCTTCCATCTCCGTTTTCTCAGTGCTAAGGAGCTGTCAGACTTGGTTACATTGAGTCACTCAAACGAGACAAACACAGACACACGTTAATAGTTCCCTTGATACGACTAACCTAAAACAAAGAAAGCTGGTTTCTCTGGAAGCGTTAATTCTTGTCCTGAGCCTGGGGTAAATAAATCAGATAAAGAAGGAGGGATCACAGCACAAAGGAAGAGTCTCCTGGGACACTAAAGGGAGTCAAGTTGCCCTTGTAATCCCCACCACTGGCAATCAGTGTAGTGTTTTAAAACACAACGAGTCTTGCATTAAATTGATAGGGGAAGAAGTTGGACTGGCACTCTTCCTCCTGATCCAATCAAGGCATACCACGGAGGTTATAAGTGGGAAGTCTGAGCCTTCTCTGCCAACTGTTGTGTTTCCTTAGGAGTTGGCTGCCTTACAGGATCATTATAAATCAATGAAGGGCACCATCATTACCATGCGTTTGCCCCCCTTTTAACTGTTATTTTCTGTGCCCTTTTGTATTGACTAGTGACCCTCATGTACTTGTAGGCCTCCATTGAGCTTCGGCCCTGGTTTCCCATCCCTGTAACTTCTTGTCTCTTGAATCTTCAGCTTGACCGTGCTTTAGCTTCTGATCCATCCTCTGATTTTGCAGAAGAAAGTTGTCTGTGCTGAAATAATTGCTGGCACCGTGATCTTTCCTCCTCCAGTTTTGGGCAGTAAACATGGCATGTATCCAGATAGGACAGCATGAACTGCTGTAGCTGCAGGGGCTGTGTTGGGGGGTGGGGGCTAGTGCAGGAAAAGGGGCTGTTTAACTTCTACTCATGTGGCTTCCTTGCCAGAATTACTACTCCAAATTAGTTGTACTTCTGCAGAGAGGGGGGAAGTACAGGTAGCCATGAATTCCCCCCAGCAGAGGTAAAAGCAGCTTGGGAGAGGTGGTTTTTAGTGAGGAAAATGATGTAAGAGAAAAGAATAAGACCACTCGTCTCTGCAGCTGCAGGGGCTGTGATTTAAATGGGAATGCCAGCACAGGCAATCCGTTGGTTTTTTTTAGTGTGGGGAAAATAATCATGGAGCATTAGGCTTGATAAAGGGTTAGTGAACATGGACTAGCAGGAGGTCAATGAGTAGCTGAAAATATGGAGCTACAGTAGTCCAGGAAATACTGTATAGGAACAAGTGGAATTTGAAGGAAGAGAACACAGTGAGGGAAGAGAATTGGATGGCAAAATCAAGTTTGAGTGGAAAGAGCAAGAGGGGGAATGCAGAACATGCAAAGCCAAGCCAGTCCTTTGTGATTTTGGATCTCCTTTATGTTCTCCATGGGCACAGTCCTCACTGTTGTTACTTGTGCATCGCAACAGAATCTTCTTAATGGCAGAGGAGGTTGGTCTGGCAAGCATAAAGGGTCTTCTTGGACTGCCCTTGTGAACTGATGCGTGGTCATAGTATGAAGAATACTGGAATGTCCTAGATCACCAGGGAACTATTGGTATATTTTAGCAAACAATCAGTAACTATGTATGTACAGTCGAACATGATCTGCCTGTTCCCTGGATGTGTATTAGTGGTGGGAGATTTCACTGTTTTACCTGACTGACTGTGGGTTTGTTTAGGGGGAAAGTCCATCTCTCTTTTCCAGCTACAAAGAGAACCCACGGTAAGAGAAACCACTTTAAAGGTCTGGCTGAGATTAATTCTGGCTGCTTAACTGTCGCCTATAATAACCCTAATGTGCAGCATCCTAAAAACTCTTAATTGGCCTTAGTGTTGGCAGGCCTTTCAAGCCCAGCAGAATCTCTAACATTCAGCAGCTTTTATGGAGGAAACTAGCCAGAGAGGATGGAAAGATGAAATGGCTGTCTTATAAATTCTGACTGACCTTGAGAGTCCTCATTTTAACAAGCAGGCAGGCCCAGTAGAGAGCTGATCTTGATGAGAGGAAAAGGGGGCAAGTACAGGTGTGATTATTTTGGGAAAGTGCAGCTGAAAACTCTTGGGGATTTAACGGAAAAGAAGGATTCAGCTGTCTTCATGTTACTCGGTTCTCCTTTACAACTTGTCTTTTATCCCTCAAGAGGCACCCAGTTCTGCTAATAAGCAGTAAAATGTGCAACAGCATCTTAAATCAAGCCCATTATATGTTTATATAGGTATGTCTGTGTATATATATGTATATACACATAAGATAAAACACATGATTTATTTGTTGAAATGTACATCCATGTTGATTCTAAAGCTCATACTGCTTTATTTTCACCACATGGCAGCCTTCTCTTCAGGCTCCTGATACACAGTTGCTGGAATTCTTCTGCTTGACTTTAATCCTATAGGGCACTGAAACCCTATAGTTCTCAAAGCTGGCATCAAAGCCTGCTGGCTTAGGAGTGGGGCTGCGGATCAGTGGTAGAGCATTTGTATTGCATGCAGAAGGTCCATGCTTCAGTCCCTGGCTGCTCCAGTCAACAGGCTCAGGTAATAAATGATGTGAAAGATCCTCCCCCTGAGACCCTGGAGAGCCACTGCCATTCAAAGTAGACAGCTGTGATCTTTACAGACCAATGTTGTGACTTAGAATAAGGCAGCTTCATGTGGTCATCCTTGGGACAGGATGTGGATGAGGACAGGATCAGCTCAACTGAGTGGTGATCTTCACGGTTACTGTGCCTAAGAGGTTATAGTATAAGCTGCTCGGGCTTGCCTTGTGGTAAATCTTACAGTTACTTACTACCAACATGACTACTGTAAGTTAGAGGTGCCACTGACTTTCTGATGCTTGATGTAAGTCTATATGGAAGAGGGGTGGGGAGACCATGCCCAAGTGTGCAGATGTGGCAGACTATACACAGCTGTGTACCAGGCTACTTGTCATTGAGAGATAGCCTTGTTGAAAAGGCATCATACTGTACATTGAGAAGTCAGTTGTATTATTTGAAGATTCTGCAGTCTACATTGTAGTAGTTAGAGATAACTTCTAATAAGCCGAAGGGGTAAGTAGGAAACTAGTGGTCTGAGGCTTGCGAAGACCAGTAGGTGCAGTGATGACCAGGCAGGGGATTCCAGTGCTCCTGGGGAGGGGAAAGTATAGGGGTGGGACCAGGCATGGTGATAATAGAAGGGGATGGAGAAGTAGAGTAGCTCGGCCCCCTTCCAGCCTGCATCCCATCCCAAAGGTTGTAGATAGTGGGGTTAGGATGAATTACCCTCCCCTCCGACATTGGCACTGTGTAACGCCAGGTCTATAAATAATAAGACCATGGTCCTTTGGGATTTTCTGCTTGAGCAGAATGTAGATTTGGTGTGCATGACTGAGACCTGCGTGTGAGATGGGGAGACAGTAGCTCTCTCCCAATTGGCTCCTCCCAGGTTCTTGGTCCTTCACCAATCATGGACTAGGGGGCGGGTGGGAGGAGTGGCTCTATTCATTCGGGAGGCTTACTCCTTCAAGGCACTCCTGCTGCTGAAAATTGCAGGCATTGAGTGTACCAGCCTAGTGTGGGAAGTCGGGGAGAGTTTGGCTATTTGGTTCGTGTACCAACCGCCCAACACACTGGCCAATAGCCTGCTGTCCCAGATGGAGGCCATATCGGGCTGGGCATTGGAACACCCTAGACTGATAGTCCTGGGTGATCTCAGTGTCCATGCTTACGATACAACCTCCACTCAGGCAGTGGATCTGGTGTCATCCATGGTGGCACTAGGACTATCCCAATATGTAATGACTCCCACTCACCGGGCTGGGCACACCCTTGATTTGATCTTCGTGGTGGGGATTACATTGAACCAGATCACTGCTTTGGCAGTGCCATGGTCAGACCACCTTGCCTTGAAGGCCCGTCTGAATATTTCACCCTGACCCTGTTTGGGCGGTGAGCGTATTTTAGCTCGCCCGCAGAACCAAATGGACCCTATGTGGCTTCAGATGCCTCTCCGGGATCCGATGCCCCCTGGTGGCTTGTTAGATAAGCTTCTAGAGGATTGGTATAGCTGACTCTCAGCAGCCATCGACGAGATCACTCCCTGATGCCCTCTGCGCCCTCACACTAGGCTTGCTCCTTGTGGAGCTGCAGCTAATGAAGCAAAGGCTAAGAAGGCTAGAGAGACAGTGGCGGTGTGCCCGTGACAAAGCTATGAGAACATCTTATAGAACAATTATGAGATCCTATGAGATGACAGTCAAAACTGCGAAGAGAGAGTACTGTGCGGCTATGATTGCATCTACGAGCTCACACCCAGCCCAATTGTTAAAATGATTCATACTATTACTGCTCTGCCACAAGGCAGACCAAATCCTAGGGAATTGGACATCGGCTGTGAGGCTTTTGTGAGCCATTTCTCAAATAAAGTCTTGTCGCTCCACCGCGACATCCCCGCCACAGTTGAGACAGTGGATGAACTCAAGGCTCCGTGCACATCTTCCAGTCAGGTTATGGATCATTTCAGTCTGTTCAGCCTAGAGGAAGTCAACAAATTGCTCCTATTCGAGGTGCCCTAAGGGAGATTATCTACAAGTTCCTCTTGGAGGGGACTGTTCCCTAGGGCACTCAAGGAAGCGGTGGTCCATCCTCTCCTGAAAAAGCCATCCTTGGATCTGACTGAATTGGCAAATTACTGGCCAGTTTTCAACTTGCCCCATTTGGGCAAACTAACTGAGAGGGCAATGGCAATTCAGATACAGAGCCTTTTGGATGACGCTTCCATGGCACTGGTTGCCCTCATGGAGGATCTCTGGATCAGGGCGAATCGACAGTGCTACTGTTGTTGGACCTATCAGCAGCATTCGATGCAGTCAACCATCAGCTACTGATCCACCACCTTGCTGACACTGGAGTCCAAATCGCTCACTCACAACTTTAATTCCGGTAGCTCACAAAGTAGAATTTTTGCTCACAAGACTCCGCATCTTAGAGGGAACATTGTTCCCCACTCCTCCACATGCAGCTGCTGGTGTGACCTTGCGTCAGTTACAAGTTCTTTCAGAGCTATTGTCTCAGGAGCACTTCCTAAAAGAGCTCTCTCAGCCCCACCTACCTCACAAGGTATCTGTTGTGGGGAGGGGAAGGGAAAGGCAATTTTAAGCCTTTCTGAGACTTCTTCGTGTCATGAAGGGTGGGGTATAAATCCTATCTCCTCCTCGTCGTCCTCCTTCTCCTCTTACTATAGGTTACAAGACCCAATGCATTGTAAAGGTGAAATGTCATTAAAATATACTATAATATGGGATCTCATATTGTGTAATTGACTACTCTGTCCCTTTTTTGATACTTGTGTGTGAGTGTAGGACAGGAGACATGCACATGTGAAAGTTGCCCAGGATCAGTAGCAAGCTGTTGGATTGTTTCGCTGATTATGAGTTTGGTTTTTAAAATGTAGCATTTCAAAGCTGACTGAATCCTTCTTTAAAAAAAAAAAAAAGTTGTTTGATACTGATCTTCCTTATCCTCTGAAAGCCCAGAATTTAAATGTTGATGAGTTCAGAAATTGTCTTTACATCCCTGGTGGCAATCTAAGAGTTGTTCAAGGGGCGGTTCGCCCGGCGTCTTCTGCCCTGTCAGTCTGGCACCTTTGTATAAGCACTAAATACCTTTTCTTCCCCAAGTAAAACATTTGATTTAATTTATATTATTCCATTAAGTAATTTTACTACTGCATAATTATCTTCAGCCACGATGTTCGTCTTGCTTTAATTATCACACAGTGGCACAGCCCCCCAGGAAGGCTTGTCTCTTGCGCGGGATGGTTCGGCAGAGATAAGCTTGCGGCAACATCACCACACTGTGGGCTCTACCCCAATTCCTAGTCAGTAGCTGATTGATGCACGTAGGCAATTGGGAGGGTCTGGTGTTAAATGCTTCCTAGTACTGCATAGAATGAAGAAGGATTAGGAAAGGGCAAGGGAAAACATTTATCGAACAACGTTGCAGAGAACAGCTAGAGAGTGGCAGCAGCGTGCCGTTAGAAAAAAGAGTTGCTGAAGTCAGGAGGCTGTAGAAGCAGAACAACGCTGTAAAATGGTTTCCCTGCCTGTTTCTCTATCCAAAGGAGCACTGAAAATGTAATGCTCATGATACGCTAGGTGGAAGCTGCAAGGAAAATGCTGCTGCTTCTGTTTTTCGTGCAAGGCTTTCGATGGGTGGTTGGACCTTGTTTTCTTGTTCTGTATTTTGGCTTTTGCCCTTTGGTCTTGTTCTCATGGTTTTGGTGTTTTTTTAAATTGCTTTGCATTTCTGATGATGTGAGGAAACTTGTGGATCTGAAAGGCTGGGTGTAAAATGAGACCTCTGTCGCTATTGAGAAATATTGTTGCTGATGAAAGGTAGTCATAGCCTGGTCTCCATAGTTTAATCAAAGAAACTGGGAGACTTTGCATTATATTTGACCTCTGCAAGCATTTGATACTATGCACAGTGTACCCTAAGGGGTAATTCAGGAACCTTGTTGGAAGGCTCATATCCAGCCCTTTCTGATAAGAAACTTATAGATGACAGCAACCTATACCATTCTGACAGAACATGAATGTTACTGGTCAAAATGGAATGATGCTGTAGATGTGAAAACAAGCCAATTGGGCTTACAGACGACAGAGAATTTAACTAAAAGAAGACAAATGCTACTTATATAAAAGTTGCTCCAAAATGACTGGGATGCTCTTCAAACAAGTTCATCTAGGAGTTACTCTTCAAACTCACTTCATCTAGGAGTTAAATACTCTACCAAATTTGATCTGCCTCTTTACTTAAACATGTTGACCATTCCAAAATTGAGTTGGCCATACATGATTGCACACTGCAGTGTGTTTCCAACAGCCCAGATGAAGGGCCGTTTTCTCAAGACCCCTCTGGACCACCGCTATTGTGACTGCCCTTTGATAGAACTTGTGTCATGTTTTCTTCTACCGTCCAAAACGTGCAACAGCAAGAGAAAGATACTTAATAAAATAGCTGTGGAAATATTCATCTTTTCCTGATGCAGCAAGATTAAGACTACTTCTGAGCAGCCTCTGCCAAAATTGCATCGTGGATGTGGCAAATTTTTGTTTTACTGTTCTTTTAAATTCCTGAATTTTTAAAGGCCTATGGGCTATTAAACTTAAATAAACTACAAACTACAAGATGACAGCATTAAATAGAGACAGAAGTTACTTTTGTGTATGAAGATTTTCAGAAGATGCCCATAATTGAGAATTGCGCAGGGAATGCCCCACCATTTACATTAAAGGGTCTGATTATTGTGGGAGACGAAAGGACCACTGGAATGAA
The DNA here is from genome assembly GCF_001447785.1 of Gekko japonicus. Taxonomy (NCBI): domain Eukaryota; kingdom Metazoa; phylum Chordata; class Lepidosauria; order Squamata; family Gekkonidae; genus Gekko; species Gekko japonicus. Next base: position 1,952,712 of record NW_015175972.1, read on the forward strand.
ACTAATGTAAGCAGGCTACTTAAGAGAGTTTATCTCGGAAACAACAGACCGATGCAGAGGACTGAATGTGAGGAGGACAATCAACATGTCGAGGGGGACCAGAGTCACGCCTACTGCCTCCCCTTCCATGGGTTGATTAGCTGTTCAACATAGCATGTAATCTGTACTTGGAAAAGTACAAGTACAGGTTATGTGGAAGGAGTCCTCGCATGTATGCTTTGATTGTGCATAGGGTTAGGGTTTTACAGAACCAATCAGTGCCAGGAGTAGGGCTGCTGACTCTGGGTTTGGAACTACCTGGAGATCTGAAGGTGAAGACTGGGAGGATGGGGTGTAGCGAATGGAGCGAGCCTGGTCGTGTATGATGCCATACAGTCCACCTTCCAGAGCAGCCTTCCATTTTTTCCCCAAGCAAAGTGGAATACATGTGTTTGACTGCGTGTTTATTATTTATTTATCTGCACGTTTTCTTTATTGTTCCTTTACGTACGTAGTCTGGAGATCTGCTGTAAATCTAGGATGTCTCCAGCCCCCACCTGGAGACTGGCAACTAGAGCTTGGAGGCAGGACCCGTGGGCATAATCTCTTTTCTACACATTGGCTATCTCCCCACCTTTTGTTGTCCACAAGGACCTGCAGTACTGGGTCATTCTGAAACTAATTCCTCTGTGTCTTCATGTTTCATCTTTGCCCGTGGTTAAAGAGATGTTCTTGGTGAGAAAATGTTAGCAGGTTTTTTTTGAAGAATCTGAATGTACTGGAGAATAATGGAGTTGAAGAAAGAGTCTGCATGAATGTCTTAATAGAAGACGGAAGACAAGTTCTGTACCTCCTGAACTGTATTGCCCCAAATGTACTCGTATTTATTCTTCCTTTGCCATCAAGTCAGTCGTGTTGTAGTTTAAACAAGACTGCTAGTTCTCTGTGAAATGGGAAGGTTAATCAGAAGCTTTGACCTGTTTAGATCTCTGCTAAAGCACTCATATTGTTAGATGGAACGGAATATATGCTTCTGAGTTTTATATGTATTGATACAATGCTAATGCTAATTTTAATGAAGATCAGAGGTGTCTCTGTGATACTCTGTGATACCACAACTACAAGTGAGGGTGGATGTTGAAAGTGCCACGCATGTATGAATCGATCTGTTGCTGGGATTTTATTTCTGTTTTGCAGGATCTCCCCGCATCTTTTTGTACTCGGAAACCCTTAGAGCTCTGATCAGTGAAGCAAGGAACTGGTGGGCCTGCAGCTAACCTTGACATTTAGCACAGCTGTCAGCTTGAGTCACTCCATCTGGGTGCGGCATATCTGTGACTGTTTGGGAAACCCAAAGGGCCAACGTATCAGGCCAGCTTTCAAGCGTTTGTGGGATAAAAATCAATGTTCAGTTGAACTGGCCTCTGTTGATTCACTCGTTCCTTTTTAGACACTTATTCTGCAATTAAATTTTATTTAACAATAATATGCTTCCATTTCTCCCAGGGATCTTAGAACCCAAGGTGGGTAACAATAAAAGCTATACAAAACGATTTAATGAAACGAGCGTGAAAATGACAAATATAAGACTAAAAACAATTTATGCCCCAACCAGCCGAGTATTCCCCCTTTGTGCAGGCCAGGCTGCCCCAAAGCTCCCTGGAACAGCTCTGCTTTGCATCCTCACCAGAAAGCAAGGAGGGTAGGAGCCCCTCTGACCTCTTCCGAGTGCTGGCCCTAGAGGCATGGGGCAGCCTCCGAAAGAGCCTAAGCCTGCTCCATAGCAGAAAGTGCGACATGTCAAGCAGATTGTTCTGAGACAATACAAAAATGCGCAAAACCTATTTGCTGGTAGTGGAAGTGGAGATGAGTGAACATAACATGAGCAGGGATCAAGACCTGCTTTGGATCTCTGGAAAACACTGTCTGTGTCCAAGGAAACTTTTGTAAATTGTAAGACTTTGTCTACAAGGAATAGGAAAGGATAATCAGTCTGCCACAGATGATTAAGTGCTGAAATGTGTAGGGCTATAACAATTTCCTTGAATATTGAATTAATGGGGGGAAATTTCCCCTCCTTTATGAAATTGGACTATTTGGCATATTTAGGAAATTTAAAAGTATAAATGCCTTAGTTTTCTAGCACCAAAAAAAAGAGACAAATTTAGGCAATTCTAGGGAATAAGAGAGAATGCTCTGCAAACTACTGCACCCTGTGCTACCTTAGCTAATGCATATTAATTTTTGCCATCTGAGAGAGAGGAAAAATTCAAAGTTAAAAAAAAGTGAGCATACATTTTCTCACAAAGAAAGGAATATTATTTGGAGAGGAACATATAGTCACACTGGGATGAGGAGTTTATTTGGATATTAATTTAAAGTTTATAAGTTTGGAAAAAGATTCATTTCTTCAACAGAGTATTATTATCATCAAGTGCGTTATAGCATATTAATTGTGCACAGAACTGGTCTAATTTAGAAGCAGAGTAGGGTTTTATACCCCACTTGTCTTTATCTTAAGGAGTCTCAAAGCGGCTTATAATCACCTTTCCCTTCTTTCCACAACAGGCATCTTGAGAAGTAGGTGGTGGGGCTGAGAGAGTTCTGAGAGAACTGTGACTGGCCCAAGGTCACCAAGTAGGCTTTATGTGGAGGAGTGGGGAATCAGACTCAGTTCTTCAGATTAGACTCTGCTGCTCTTAACCACTGTACCATGCTGGCTCTAATTTAAACAACCAACACATTGCATAGGACTACAGTACCCACTACATATAGGACTACAATATACACAGGAATTATTATTGTCTATTGCTAAAAATTGTCTTGCATAAAAATATTCATGCTACACATACTGAGTGACTAAGATGCTTTTCAAAAAGCATGTTCCAAAAGTGAAAATATTCATAGTAAGTAGTTCCCTCCAGTGTCCCTGTGGCAAAATTGAAAGAAAAAGCCCTTAGGGGGGAAAGAAACTTGGATAATTTAATTTTTTTTCTGTGGGGGTTTTTTGTGCGCCTTTCATGTCTCTAGATATGCATGAAGTGGCAGGCTAGTAAAAAACCCCATTGTGAACTGGTACCTTTTGTGGGCTTATCTGCAAGGTTGCGTCAGTCATTCACCCATGTGAGTTGCTGGCACTGTAGTGTCCAGGGGCAGCTGGTGGAGAAACAGGAGGCAGGCAGGAATGTTTCACCTTGTTATTTATAAGTGCCAGGTTGTGGTAAGGGGACCCGTTGTGGGGAGGGAAGGCAGCTCCTTTTTTGCTCTGGTTTGTGTGTGCGTGCGTTCACAGAATGAGAGAAAATCCCAGCCTGACAAGGCAGCCGGCAGCATGGCTGATGATTAATTGCCCTTTTTAAATTGCAATTATGTCACTCATCAGAACTCGTGAACATTAATTCCCGATTTGCTGCCTGAAGAACTAAACAGAATGAGGGGCTGTTAGACTGCTGGGCTTGCCCCACTTCAGGGACGGCAGCAAAATGTAAGCAATGAAAGAAAACAGCGTGATGAATTCTCCTTGTTTGTAGGGGTGTGCATTTGGCATAAATCGAGCCCAAAACATACCCAAAGAATACCTTACCGGTATTTTCCAGGTATTTTTAAAGCCGGTTTTAAACTGGGGCTGCATTTCAATTATCCAAAATGGCCAAGCTTCAAAAATCCCGAAAATATTTGGGATTTTCAGGACCATTAGATAGCCGAACTTAAAGAGCATTTAAAGGGATCACGGTCCCTTTGAATGCCTTCTCCAAGCTGCATGACTTCACAGCGAGTGTGTCGTGGGTCCTAGGTCTGCTGAGGCTGACTACTCCTCAGATGAGGAAGAGGCAGGGAGCAGCGCAGCATCCTCTGGAGTCAGCCCAGAAGAAGAACCCTCAACTATACCTGAGGAGGAAGAGTCCCCAGCTGCTGCACAAGAGGTGCAGCCAGAAGGAGAGGCCGATCCTGAGCCTGGTCCAGCACCCCCAGTTGCAGACACCCCAAGGCCAGACTCCTTGCCTAGTTCTCCTGAGTGCCCCAGACATAGGGCATGCAAGAGGCTGACTATGCAGGAGCGAAGAAAGAGTGCCAGACTCCAGCTCCTGCAGAGGCAGAGGGAAGAGCTGTAAGCCTTTGCAGACTCAACCCCAGGGAAGGAAGGACCTGTTCAAAAGCACTCAGTGCACCTGGTTCAACAGCAACTTTGCTCACTCAGACCTGCTCATGTGTGTGTGTAGCAGCCGCTCCTTGTCCTTGCAACCTTGACTTGACCTCCTGGCTCTTTGACTTTCGGCTCTGACTGACCTTGATTCTGGACTGTGTTTACAAGCTTTCAGTGTGTGGTCTCTGTGGCAGCCAGCCAAGACAGCACAGAGTGAACTCCAAAGGTGATTAAAAGGCTCTCAGTCCCTTTAAATGCCTTCTGAGTGAACTCACAGCTTAAAGGTGTTTAAAGGGGCTGTGAGCCCTTTAAATACCTTTGGAGTTCATTTGCTGTGAGGTCACGCAGCTTGGAGATGGCATTTAAAGGGACTGCAACCCCTTTAAATGCCTTTCCCCCCTTCCACTGAAAGCAATGAAGGACAGGGACATCTTCTACTTTTGTTTCTTTCAAAAAACAGCCCCCCTTGAGCCCCAGATACCCTTGAATTGATTCTCTATTATTCCCTTTGGAGATCATTGACTATAGTGGTCCCCATAGGGTATAATGGAGCTGAAAAAATTCAGGTTTCCTAAATATTTACCAAATTCAAATACCATACCGATATTGGGATTTGGGAATATTGAGATTTTTTTTTGGTCTTATCTATATCCTTCTCAAGATCTTTTCTTTACTTCTGCCATATAGATTCCCTCCATTGACCCTGCTGCCAAAAATAAATAGGCTATTAAGTTGGATTGAGTTGAATGGCTTTCCCTAATTTGCTGCTTCTAGTGTCTTAAAGAATCACATTCTCACGCCTTGTTACAGTTTCTGTTGTCTTCTAATTTAAGAATTAGGTCAAAATACATTTGCTCATGGAGAAGACCTTTTAAAATAGTGAGGAACATTGGGCTGATCTGAATGATATTCCAGCCCTATGCATGGTGGGGAGGAGGTGGGAGATGTGGCTTACACCCCAACCCTCTGGCACCCTGGGTTCACTTTGTATGACACTGGGCACCCATATATTGCTGTATCATCCAATTTGCTGGAAATGGGAGAGACTGAACCTGGGACTTTCTGGATACAAGACATGTGCTCTCCTATTGAGGCATTGTCCCTTCCCGTCTTGGTGGAATATGCCCATGGTCATTCCCCTTATTAGCCATGCCCCTTGTGACTTGTTTATCATAGTATACTGAATACCTGAAAAAAATGTGGTTCTTAGACAGTTGATGTGATTTTACCAGTTTGATCATTGATATGTACTCCAGGAACTCATGTTCTAATTTTTACTTTGCTTGCTCAAGGTATGTTCATTTAGGGCTGTTATACCTTTGGATAGTATCTACAGACCTATCTATCATGAAAGCAGCTATGTTTTTAAATGTTGTTTTGAAGTTTTTGATTGGGAAAGGTGTGTATAATGTAGTTTTTTTTTTTTTTTAAAGATGGTTTTCATTTCAGATTTTTAAAAAGATATTTCCATGTCACACAAATAGGGACGGGCATGAATTTGTCATGAATTTGCCCTGTTTGTGATTCGTGAACAACTACTGTCATGAACGTCTGTGAACTTTTAAAGCAGTTGGTGGCATACTTGTGGTGTGGATAGAGTGAAAGCAGGTGCTTAAAGGGACTCCAGTTCCTTTAAGCCCCTGCAGTTTGTTCCCCATCAAAGCCACAAAAACAGCTGAGTGGTGGGCGGCGCTCCCTGCCGCTCAGCTATATCAGGCTGTCTTGTGCAGTCCCTTTAAACTTTAAAGAGGCTGCAGAAGACAGCCAAAAAACAGCTGAGCGGCGGGCCAACTAAACTGTTTTTCAGCTGTCTTGTGCAGTCTCTTTAAAGTTTTAAGGGACTGCACAGGACAGCCCAAAACAGCTGAGCGGTGGGGAGTGCCTCCCAGCCACTCAGCTGGTTTGGGGGGCTGTTTTAAGGAACTGCGATCCCTTTCAATGCAGTTTGTGGTGCCATGAACTGGTTCAGTTTGCAAACAAACCTCTTGGTTTGGTTCATGATTTGGCCACAAACCAGGGACCAACATGAAGTGCATTTTCCCAGTGTGCCCCATCCCTACACACAAATATAAATACTTTTATAAATATATGTTGTGCCACATTCTCTTTTATGGCTATGTAATCACTTCTTCTTCTCCTGGGCAGATGTATGTATGAAAAAAACGGAGACATAAGGAAACTATGATGGCAAGCAGCAGACAGATGGTATGCAAGAAGCAGAACTGGATGATGATTTAAAAGGAAAGACCCATTCTCGTTTTCTGTGGCAAACCAATGCTTCACTTCATGGGGGAGGGGGTGCTGAAGGTGTGACTCTCAGCTCCCACTTAGGTGTGGGTTGATGAGCTGTCTGCTTGCACTGAAATTCGGAGGTCAGTGTAATTTCTTTTGTAAATAACAGGATAAAACATTTGTTCTCTAGAGCTTTGCTTGTTTCTCAGTTAAATTCAGTGTTGTAAAGATGATGGAAAGAGAATCACATGAAATCTAGTTCTATCCAAAGAATGATTCCATTTATTTTGCATATGGTCAGGTCCGTGTAAATACTGAATGTTGCCTGTTACCACTCTCTATGAGGTCTTTTTCTTGGAGAATTGTATTATGGTAACCACTCAAAATACTGAGTTAGAATTTCATATTTCATGGAAGTTCGGTGAGATCTAAACTTCCTTGGAATCAGGGAAGCCACCCCTTTCTGTTTTTTGTGACAAGAGCATAGGAGGCAGTAAGCAAACATGAAATTACCCAGGCAATTGGGGAATAACTCCAGTTTAAGCATTCTTTACAGGCAGCCGTATAGGAGCTTTTCTTGCATGGCTGCAAGCTGCTTATGAATAATACAGGCAGGTGAATGGGGTAGATTGTATGGGGCTTTCTCATACAATTGCTTCCCTGGGGGGAGCAATTGTATGTCCTTCAAATACTCACATGTATTGTGATAATGTGTTGTGCCATTCACATACAGCTAGTTAAGGGTTCTGAGCTTTTTCCAAAGCCAAAGGGAGGGTGCACAGGTTGGTTTATTCATTTCAAACATTCCTATCCTGCCTTATTTCCTTGTAGTCAAGGCAGTGACCAATCCAGCCATCAGGTTGCAGAGTCATAAATAATAGTCCAATTAACAAAATTAAAGCAGTCTAAAATACACACCAGCTTCAAATGTAAAAGCATTCAGATTTCAAAACAAAACAGGACCAACAGCCTCACAGCCACATCTGCAGGAAATATTCATCCTCCACCAAATGCAACTTTTGTGTGTGTGGTTGGTTGAATAATTGGTTGTATTCAGCCTGAGATTCTTTTATTCTTGACCCACTTGAATGAATGCATAGCATTAGGTCACATTAATAGCTCCCCCTCTCCATGCCCAGTCGGCCAGTGTTGCTGTGGTGATTGTATGTTAGACGTTTTTCAAGACGATTGGCAGGAGCATGGGCAGTTAGGGCATTTGGTAAGTCTAGGTGTCAAACAGTAACACGCCAACCTACACTAAATTTGTTAGGACATGGGCCCCTGTGCTGGACTACATGGTAAACAGATCTATCATAAATGGCTGTATTTATAGGTTGTAGCAGTTGTTCTATAATGGTCGGACTCATGGTGATTTACTAATGCTGTATGGAGGGAATAGATGTTAGAAATGCTAGCAATTATCCTTATTAATTTAGAAGCAAAAAGTATTTGATGTATGTAAAGGTTATGTTATTAACAAAAATAATAAAAACTTTAAACAAAAAAAAAGTAATTTAGACTGGGTTCACCAATAAATGTCCATCTGGTTTGAGACAGTCTCCCAAAGGGTAATGGGTACTAACCGAACCGAATAAGTTACATTAAGATGTTCTTATATGTAAAGTACTGGGTCCAGACGTATTGATAAGTGAAACAGCTCATAGTTTATTTCAGCTTGGGAAAACAAGACAAGGGAAGCAGGACCGGAGGCCTGCTTATATCCCCATAGTGAACCACACCCACACCCAAACACACACCCACACCCGTGATAGGGTTATTTACCGGGCATATACATTCAATAGGTCACTCTAGGATCCTGACTGCCCGATTGGGTGCGTTCTAGGATCCATGCGGGCTATTGTCTAGGAGAGCGGAGCTTAAGCCATTCGCATGGCTGTGTGAGGACCTGACCGCGTGCACGGTTTATGTAAGAACACAGCAGTATATGAATAGTCACACTTATTGGTTAGGAGAGCAGGCTTTCACTGCCATTCTTTTGGTAAATGCCTGTTACTCTTCCTTTCTGGGTGATCCTTTACATCACATGGAGGGAGATTTAACAAATATCAGATGGGGGAGGTTTTAATCTATCAGATCAACAACAAGCACTTGTGGATTTCAGCAACAAGCACTTGTGGATTTCAGCAAAGGCAATATTGGCTGAATGTGAGGGAAAAGCAATTTTCATTTTTGGTTTAGTGTGATCTTCTCAAGGGAGGCATGTATTTAGACCTCTTTATGATTTCTAAATTAATTATGGTTTCAGACCATCCTGCTTGGTTGAAAGAGGTCTTAGGACTGCATTAGGGCTGAAAATACAGTGCTTTATTAAGTGAGTGGGCCCATTCTTTTGTCTGCTTGACATTTCAGCTTTATTGGTTCGATAACAAATTGTTCCTTTTCCAGACCCCTTGCATTCAGTAGCATGTCAGGCACTCAGGGAGGTATGGTGGCCACTTCAGGATAAGGCTGTTTACTTGAGCTTAGTGTCTCTTTGTCACGAGGAGTATTGAGTTGTATGAATGCATGAGCTTGGCAGATGTGCTCAGCAGAAGTGGAGGCCTGTAAAATTTCTCAAAAGGATTTTTAAAATTTTCATGTGCACAGAACTTGGCCTTATTCGCTGTCTTGTGCACGCCTTCCCCTCTGCCCATTCATTTACGTGCACTATGTGCAAGTATCCCATTTGGCTTGTGGTCTGCTTTCTCCTCTAGATGCATTTAGAATCAAGCCGGTTTGACACATTAAAGAGGCAGAGTTTGTTGTTCTCTGTGGTGCTGTTGACAGATGAGCGTGCTCTGCCAAGTGCTTTGCATGTTTGTGCACTGCTTTAATGGGGCTAATAGCAGGCATTTGATAGTGACCTGAGCTTAGGCCCTGAGGATTGAGACAAGATTGGCTATTTATTAATCCAGCGGGTGGGGAAGTGGCTTTTAATTTGACAGCAGATTTTGACCTTTGGCCAAGCCTTTAGTGCAGCCGAGACCTTACTAGGCTGCTGCATTCTGAGGTGAGAAGAGGGAGAACGTGTGTCAGGCGCAAGGAATGTACAGCTCCTTTCTGAGAGAGAGAGAGCTGGTAATCCCACCCACACGCTTGGCCACTAAAGTGAAGTGAAATAATGCTAGAGATCCACTTGGTTGGCAAAACAGGGGAAGTGCATGGTGACATGTTGCATCTAATGGATGTAACCTAAGGCATACATGGAATCTTTATACCCCATATCCTACTGTGTCTGCTCTGGCTGGTGGAAATGGCATCACACCAGTGTAACTGCATTAATGCTACATTCTTTGGAAGAGTGATCTGCTCTCCTTTCCAGAGGAACTGAATTCAGAACAATTAAACCTGTTACTGTATTTCACACCTCTTAAACAAGTTTTCTGTCCTTCTTAAAAGGGGCTCTCTCTATATCTGTACAAAGAAAGAAGGGAAATTCAGTTGGTTTAAAGGGTTTTGAACTTTGGTTACTGTTGTCTCTCTTGGCAACTAACTGGCTGCTATTGGAAATGGGATGTTCTCCTTAAAAATCCTTGGTCTAAACCACCTTTGCTCAGGTTTGAGAAGAGCGTTGCCCTCAGTCTAGCAGACTTTTTGATGGGTTTGTCTAAATGCAATAGTTGATGTTTCATGTATTCCTGTGCACCCTTGAATTTCTCCCTTAGCCGGTGTTGGGGTCATTATCAACCAGGACAGTTCGTCTTCCCCTACATTGTTACTGTAGCAGTATTTGACAGGAGCTACCTCAAAGTTGTGTGCCAGTTTTAACAAAGTCCTATGAAACAGAATATCATTAACAGCTGTATAAGTAGCAGAACATCTGACAGCAAGGATGACCCAAATTCTTTGACAAAGAGTGCGTGCAGAATAGCTGGCTTTAAGGTTTCATTTGATGGCCTTACGTGCAGTACATTACATATAATCCAGATGAGCTTCTTTAGAATAATAATATTCTACTTTACCTTATGGTCTACCTTACCTGGCTGTGACAATAGAACCCTGGTGGTGGTGGTGGAAAGTGCTGTCAAGTCACAGCTGACTTATGGCAACCCCGTAGGGTTTTCAAGGCAAGAGACGTTCAGAGGTGGTTTGCCATTGCCTGCCTCCATGTCACAATCATGGTATTCCTTGGAGGTCTCCAACTCGAATACTGGCCAAGGCCAACCCTGCTTAGCCTTCAAGATCTGATGAGATAGGGCTATCCTGGGCTATCCAAGTCAGGGCTAATAGAACTATAGCGATTTCAAAATTAGGAATTTTATCACTGTTTTTCTGGGGAAGACATCCCTTTACCCCACTTCTCCATCTTTCTTTGATCTCTCCAGTGTGGTGGTCTTCCATTGGCAACACCTGTCTGTGGTTGAGTCCTAGGGGTCGTGTCATCATGGTAGCTTGCTACAGAGAGTGTTGATTCTGGCACAGAGATTTCTGGATATCCTTAGACATTTCACAGTTCCCAGGGATGACTATCAAGAGTTTAAGCCAGTGAATTAAGCATTTACACACATACCCTGCTCTTTCTGCAGTGGCTCAGAATAGATTTATGTGTGGTTCCTGTATGGTTTCCTATGCAAGCAGTGTATAGAGCTGGTCTAACTGTCTTATGTGTTCATACTGCTTTACCTCCAGGAAACTTTACATGTCACTGGAAAGATCAGAGATTAGAGATTTCTTAGTGTTCAAAAGTATGTGTTAATTTGTACATACAAGGTATGATAGCAGTCCATTTTTAATTTTCTGTAGGTCATTATTGAGGCACAGAAGTGTGATAAAATCCTGAGCAGGCATCTTATTTATTTAAATAAACACAGAGGCCATGTTTGGAAGAGATCTTACTCTGGAGAGGCTTAAAAATGCTTGTGGTACATCCATTACATTAAGATGATGGATTTAACAAGATACCAGATTCCAAGGTACTAGACTGCAAAACAAATTTTGCTTTATTGTCTTAATAGCCTAGTAATTCCTCTGCTTGTAAATTCAAGGCAAGAGCTTCAGCCTCTGGGAATGTGGACTGGAAAGGGACTTGCCCTTGTTACTTGGGTCTAGCAGCTGAACTGCAGGAAGGAGGTGGGCTAACAACATCTAAGCCACAGTTTGTTTTATCTTCTTTATGCCAGCATCAAAAGAGTATTCGAGGCATGAAATATTTTGTGATCAAGTTTCTCTCTTAAAGGCATTCTGTTGGTGTTAATGTTGATTTAATAAGGTTCCCTCATTTTCTTTCTTCCCCTCCCTCTTTTCTTTAATTTGAAATGTCTAATTTTGTGCTTCACAGTTCTGAACACACAAAATTAGTGAGATGGGAGGAAGCGAGATGGGCGGGTGGAGCGCCTAGAGCTATGCCAGAAGTTGCCAGGGGAGATTGATTCAACAGAATGACAAGGGGCAGAAGGCTTATATGGCCACGGACTAAGGCAACGTGAGAGTGTTGCTAATAAGGAAGCAAGGCATGATATCTTAAGGTCTTTGTGTGGGGAGGATGCTCTAGGACTAGATGGAAAATGGAACATCAGAGTGTTAATTCCTTAAGTGGGTTTTTTTTCGTTTGATCATGTATATTTAGAGAGTGAAGGAGGTGAGTGAGCCTTCAAAGCCTTTTAATTTAAAGGTAGTTTTGATATGTCAGGCATTCTCTCCCTAAAGAGTCTGAGGGATTTCTGTGGAAAAAAATAAGGATCTTTATTAATTAGCAAACTGTGAATTCTGTTCTTCAAAAGCAATCTTTCATGATCCAGATTTGTCTGCAACTGAGTTGCTTTTCTTCTTTTAGTTCTCCCTACATCAATTCATCTTTATACTTTTAAAGCTGCCTAGCAGCCCCAACTACAGACGTGCCACTAATTAGTTTAATATATCTGCTCAGATGGTTAGTACTAACTATATAAGCTTCCTTGTCTGTGTTCACATGAACTGCTGCCCCAGTTTAATACATCCTTAACTCTCAGTCTAAACCTTCTGTTGGTGCAGTTTTGCCATACGCTTTCAGTGAGTTCAGGGCAGAGCACATGGTTCTGTCTTCCTCCACTGTTGTCCTGTGAGGTAGCTTAAGGAGGAAGAGCATGATTGGCCCAAGATCACCTAGTGAACTTTGTGGCATACTAGCTTTTTTCACCAGTTTCCCAGAGCAAACTATTGCCTGCCTTGATTTTGTGGGCCTGATATTGGGATCCGGGAATAGCTTGGGTATCCAACTGATTTATCATCAGCCTAGCCCACTAATGAGAACCTTGCTTAAGCTTAGAGAGGTGTACTCTGACTGGTTTTGAGAGTCCGCAGAATGATAGTCCTGGGGGGCTTCATTGTCAATCCAAAGGTCAATTGTTGAATCAGGCTCAGGATTTTATGACCTCTGTTTGTCACAGATTGTTTTGGGCCTTACAGATGAGTGTACACGTGATTTAATCATTTATACTGAGCAGTTTTCTGATGCTGTGGATGGGCTGAAGAGTTGGGTGATCACTCTGTCATCTGAAGGCCTGAGTGAAGGTAACTCCCTTGCGGGGGGGACAGGACGGATACATCTCATGGTTTGCTGTGTAGATTGATGGGTCTCATGAGATTCTGTGATGCCCTAGAAAATTTAGAGAGCCTCAGTGGTAACTTGTCTGAGATTTTGGTAGGGGCCTGAAATGATAGGCTTTGACAGAGTTTCTCCTGGTGTCCTCTCCCTGCTTCCTCGAGGATCCCTGCTGCACTGTGGTTTCCCACATAACAGAAGAGTATGAAGAAGTTGGGTGCTTCAGAGTGTTGTTCATGGAAGACCAGTGCAAAATCTGGTAGAGTATACTCAGGGATCACTTTGTAGAAAAAGAGCTGCAGGAGCTCATTAGCATATGACATGCTAATGAGCTACTAGGCTATTAGCATAATCGCTCATTAGCATATGCAACCGGAAGTGATGTCAGCAGGGAAAACAAAAGGGGGAGGAAGGCATCTTCAAAAGCCTCCCCTTCCCTTCACCAGCTGGGGGGGGGGAAGCGAAGAGAGTTGGGCTGCAGAAGGAGGCAAGAGGGAAGGAAAGAGAGAGAGAGGGTAGAGAGAAGGGACGAAAAAAGGAGGAAAAAAGAGAAGAGAAGAAGGCAGGAAAGAAAGAAAGAGAGAAGGAAAGGAGGAAAAGAGGAAGGAAGGAAGAGAAGGGGAAGAGAGAAAGAAAGGAGGAAAAGAGGAAGGAAGGAAGGAAGAGGGGAAAGAGAGAAAGAAAAGGAGGGAAATAAAAGGAAAGGGGAAGAAAAGGAGGGAAAGAAAGAGGGCAAAGAGATGAGTGGGAGGGGGAGGCTCTCCCACCCTCCCCACTTCCCCAATCAAGCCTCCACCACCCCCCGCGGATCCCTCACCCCCCGCGGATCCCTCACCCCAGGAGGCGGCAGGCGGCCCTCTTCTGGCCTCCCCCAGGCCGCAGTGCTCCAGCGCTGGCCCGGGGAGACGGCGGGGGGCCCTCTTCTGGCCTCTCCCAGGCTGTAGCACTCCGGGGCTGGCCCGGGGAGGTGGCAACGGGCCTTCTCCGGCCTCCCTGGGGCCACAGCACTCCGGCACTGTCCCGGGGAGGTGGTGGGGAGCGTCTTCTGGCCTCCCCCGGGCTGCAGCGCTCTGGCGCTGGCCTGGGGAGGTGGCAACGGGCATCCTCCGGCCTCCCTTGGGCCGCAGTTCTCCAGCACAGGAAGATGGCGACGGGCCTCCTCGGGCCTCCATGGGGCTGCAGTGCTCCAGCGCGAGCCCCAGGAAGCCGGCAAGAGGCCATAGCATGGGGAGCTGGGCGGGGCTTGCTGCCGCCAACATTTTGCCAGCTCCTGGGCTCCCGGAGCAGCGCGCCTGTGCACTCCAGCCCCCAAAGACCCCTGAGTATACTATAGTACTTATTTGAAGGCCTGTGAAATGGTGGTGGTAGCAGCAAAGTAGTATATCTCTCTGCTGATTGTAGAGGGGTAGCTGTGTTACTTTGTTACAGCAAAATAAAACAAAAGTCCAGTGGTACCTTAAAAACTATCAACATTTATTTCAGTATGACCTTTTGTGAGTCACAGCTTGCTTCCTCAAATATGTGGAGTGGAATTAATCAATTGATCAGATAAAGTGAGCTGTGACTCACAAACACTCCTATTGAAATAAATGTTGCTACTCTTTAAGGTGCCACTGAAATTTTGTTTTGTCTCTTTACTAACATTGCATTGACTATATTGCATCCAGCTCAATTGTTTAGGGTAACTCAGAATCTTCTTCATGGTCTCTGTGCAGGCCACACACTGAGATCCACACCTGCGTCGATCTCTCGCCGGAAGCCTAAAAAGCTTCAATGATAACCTCGTCTAGGTGGGGTCTCCCTTGTTCCTCGTGAGCATGTGTCTACTGAGCATTCTCAGAGCTGAGGCAGACCCCATCCCCACGCAGTTCCTTTCTCAGTCAGATGTTTTTCCTCGTCTCTCTGGGATAGCCTCTTGTAATATACCTCAGTAATCCTGTAAAAAAAAAAGATGGAGAGAGAGAGAGAGAGAGAGAGAGAGAGAGAGAGAGAGAGAGAGAGAGAGAGAGAGAGAGAGAGAGATTAGTCTAGATCACCGCCCGTCAGATTCCCCCATTTATTAGCACACTTGACTAGATAGGATGGACGCCATTCTTCAAACGGTGCTCCAACTGTAACATCAAGATTCCCCCAACTGATGGCCATGATCGCTGCCTATTGTATCTGGGGGGAAATCATAAACCTGGACTCTGTCAGCAGTGTTCGAGGTTTACCCACCAGGCCAGAAAGAATCAGGCTGCCCGCCTAAAGGCCTTCCTGTTAGAAAAGGCACTGACTCTGATGATGCTCAGCCCTTGGGATCTCAACATACTCCACCTCCCTCTAGTGTAGAGTTGCGAGATTCGGTGCTTCAACAAACGGCTCTGCCAAAGCCTAAAAAAGCTAAAAACGATAAACCTTCCAAGAGGGCCTCTAGCTCGGCGTCAATAGCCATGAATCCAAAGAGACCAAAGGTGACAGATCTGTCGAAACCTACTGTGGCATGGAAACCACCAGACAAGCAGGCACTTGCAGTTCTGACATTAGTATTAATGGGGCTGTCAACTAAGTCACCCTCAGTCAGGCGCAGAGATGCGCCTTTGGATCTGAACGTCCAATGTTCGACTCAGATGCCCTCATCAACTCCTTCAACTTCCATACAGACTCAGTCAGACTGCTATGATGCTGTTCTATGCAGTCTGTACCGCCATTACAGATCCTAGTGGAGGACGGCTACACCTTGGGAATTTCAACCCCTGAGTGCTGCCGATTGAATTTGCCAAAAAAAATGGCCAAGATC
>NW_015175972.1:1968395-1974946 GCF_001447785.1 Gekko japonicus
CTATTTTGAGGAGACACCTCTGAGAATGCAGGAGCCATCCTACCATCATCACAGGTCAGAATGGCACCGGCTTGGCTACAGACACTCATGCTCGAGATCTCACTCCAGATCAAGGTACCACAAACATTTGAGATCACAGTCTTGGTCCCGATCACCATGGTGCGGCTCTTGACACTCATGGCACTTGGCGAGTTGACAGATTGGCATAGAAGATTCAAAGGCTAGTGGTCGAGACACTGAGCATCCAGCACTTAAGGGGATGCTGGAGCCAAATGAACAGGATGTTGTGGGGGGCTTAGATATGACACAGTTCACCTCCCCAATGGGATTGGATCCTGGCACTGATGATTCGGCATTGCAAGGAGAAGGTGCTGTGGATGCCCAGGTGGACACAGAACGGGATCCTCAGCAACCCTTACCAACACCAGAGAACGCGAAGGGGTTTCTGGACTTGATTCAGTGCATGGTGAGAGCATACAATTAGCGCCCAGAGAAATTCATGTATCTGACATAGTACATGATATACTCCAAGCAGACCAGTCAGCAACCTTGGTTCTGCCAATGTTGCCAGTACATCTGACAACTTTGAGGGAGGCGTGGGACATGCCAGCTTCACCACCGCCTGTCCCAAAACGCTATGAGGCAAGGCAATGACACTAGATTTCTAGTCACACCCCAAACCAAATTCGGTGGTGATCCACTCCTTCTCTAGGGCTAAACAGGCACATTATTTGGCCCCGCCAGACAGAAGGGGCCAAAGGGTAGACACTATGGCAAAGTTGATCCCTCGCCGGAAGCCTAATAAGCTTTAAAGATAACATCTTCTAGGTGGGGTCTCCCTCGTTCCTCGTTATAACGTGTCTACTGAGCATGCTCAGAGCTGAGGCAGACCCTGCCCCCACCCAGTTCCTTTTGCACTCCGCCAGGAAGTCATAGCATTATAAGGATAGTAACTAGGAGATGCCAGCTTTATTATTGAACAACAAAGGTAACCAACCAGGGGTTGAACTATACTTCCTTAACATATAACTGATACACTCAATCGTGCCCCTACTTAGTTACAGAACAGAATATGCAACTTAGTAAACACGTAATCATTGGAAAATGGACTTAAGTACCGCCCATCCAAAACTGGCATCCTTTCTAGCCTTTACGTCCAAGGCGTAGTGAGTAGCAAAGGTGGAATGGGAAAACCATGTAGCTGCAGCGCACACTTCTTCCAGAGAAACTCCCACCATGAACACTGTTGAAGTCACCACTGGTCTTACTGAATGAGCTCTTGGCGAAGCTGGTAATGGTTTGTTCGCAAGTTGGTAACCTAGAGCATGGTCAAGGATACCCACTTTGAAAACTGCTGTTTCAAGACAGGTAAGCCCTTCCGTGGTTCAGAATAACAAACAACCTCTTATCTTTTCTAAAACTGTGGGTCCTGAACAAGTAAAAGCACAGTCCTACCAACATCCAACATATGTAGTGCCCGCTGACTATCATCCACCAGTTTGAGGGAAAACGATGAAAGGATTATGTTCTGTGAAAGGTGGAAAGGCGATACCACCTTGGGGATAAATGAAGGGTCAGGCCTTAACACCACCCTGTCTGCATGAAAAGTCATGTACGACTGCCATACACTTTGTGAATACTCACAGTGCTGTGGAGAGTCCGAATGGCAATGCTCTGTACTGATAGTGGGACTGACCAACTGTGAAACGTAGGTAGCGACGTGCTGAGCATACAACCCCGCTACTACAGCAATTACACTGGCTACTGATCTGCTCCTGAGCCCAATCCAAGCTGTTGATTTTGTCCTTTAAAGCCTTGCATGACTTCAGACCAGGGTATCTCAAGGACCATCTTCTCCCATATCTTCCTGTCTGGGAATTAAGATCACAGGGAGAGGCCCTCCTGGCTGTCCCAGCAATCAAAGAAGCTTGTCTGGTGGGCTCACGTGGGAGGGCCTTTTTAGTGGCTGCCCCATAATAATGGAACAACCTCTCTAGGGAGGTGCACCTGGCCCACGCACTGTCGATCTTCAGGAGGCAGTTGGAGACAGTTTTCTTTAGAACTGCATTGAACTGATTTAGTTTTTATTTATTGGCAGTCCTAGTTGGAATTGGTAAGTTGTGACTTTTTATAATTGTCATTTTACATTGTTTTTATTGTCGTTTTCAATAATTGTTTTATTTATGTTGTAAGCCACCTTGAGTTCCACAAGAGAGAAAGGCAGCTAATAAATGTGTTAAATCAATCCATCATGGCTATTAAAATATTGCAAAGGAGTCACTGCGTACTTAATTATGGATAGTGAATGCCTGGCTAGTTCAGGGAATTTTCCCCAAATCATTGAAGGAGGGGATTATCAGACCTCTGTTGAAAAAGTCTACATTGGATACTCAAGCGCTAGCTAATTATAGGTCCATTTTTAAAAAGCAAGATTACTGAATGGGTGGTGGCTGAGCAGATTCAGAGGCATCAGTGTGATAAATCAGCCCCTGATCTATTTCAGTATGGCTTCTGTTTTATTCTGTTGGGTTCCTTGAGTCCCAGTTGAGTCAGAGGTAGGCCTTTCAGTATTTTAAGTAAAATAAGTGGCTGAGTAGGAATTTGAATGTGGATCTCCCTGGTTCAAGTCAAACACTCTTCTACTCAGTACAACACACTAGATCCTGTTCTGTTCTTACGGGAGAGGAGTCAGAGGAGAGAATAAGATGATGAATGTTTACTCCTGAAGAAAAGAGCATTTTTGAACCAGGACCTAGTCTACCTCTTTCAGAGTTCCTATGTCCACCATGGAAAGCATCTGATCTAGAAATAAGGGAATTAATTGGGCATTGGTTGGGGAAGAGGGTCATGTACTGAAGGTTATAAAGAGGGTTGGAACAGAATAAGGCAGAATACAACCTCTACAAGTACAACTCGGTGATGAACAAAAGTCCCTAGGAAGGGATGTAGTAGATCCCACTCCAGTAAAATTTAAGAAGAAGAAGAGATTGGATTTATACTCCGCCCTTCACTACCTGAAGGAGTCTCAGAGTATTTTATAATCCCTTTCCCTTCCCCTCCCCACAACAGACACTCTGTGAGGTAGGTTGGACCGAGAGAGCTCTCCCAAGAACTACCCTTGAGAGAACAGCTCTGAAAGAACTTGTAACTGACCCAAGGTCACATCAGCAGCTGCATGTGGAGGAGTGGGGAATCAAATCCAGTTCTCCCATATTAGAGTCTGCGCTCCTAATCACTACACCAAAATGAAGAAACTGTTCCAAAATTAATGGTATATAACTTTATATTTAAAAGGAATTTAAACCAATTAGGACAAAAATGAAAATGTCACTCCTCTCATGCAAGAAATCCTTCCATGTGTAGAAGCCATCTTTGTATCCAACCCATGATTTCTTGTCCTTTTGTCAGTAAAGGCAACGTGAACTGATTGTTTTTCTATGAAATCTGTCAGCATTGTTGTCTTGGAGAGCTTAACGTATGCTGCAAACATGATCAGAAGTTGTGTGTGTGTGTGTGTGTGTCTGGTTTTTCTAAACTAGACTTTTATTATTGGGCTATATGGGTTTATCAGTGACTGAGGACAGATTTTATTCACCGTTGGGGATGGAATGGTAATACTTCATTTGAGTCAAGTTGAAATGAATTTTTGTAGTGGGCATGAGTTCCACAGAGTTAAGGTTTCTCATGTGATAATGGTGATTTTGATGTGGGCACCTGTTCATTAAAAATGGAAATAAATCTCTTCTTTACTTTGAGCAGTCCACCAAACAGACATCATATGGCTACAATTCAGTCACTAATGACCTGAGGCTAAAATAATTAATTAGTCTTCCATGTACTCTCTCATTATGCTGTCATTTAGAGGCAAATGTAATGTCATACTGAGGGTAACTAAACAAGATTCGTGAAGTTCTTGTGACCAGTGCTTAAATCGTCTCTTGTCCCTGATAGTAAGTTCCTCTTTCCTTTATCACAAATAATATACATTTATAATATACATTTGCTGTAAGAAAAACACTGAGGTTACTTGAATAGACAGAGCTTTACCTTGCCCTCTCCTCTGTTAGGTCTAATGGTGCTTAAAGTTTAGAGTCCCCTTGTTTAACATGTGTGTGGTACATTTCCATTGGTGTTTTTCTTTTTAACTTCATCCACAGTCCGTTGATATCCATATCCAGAAAGAGTCAAGTATTCTTTCTTTATGTGTTGCTTAGTTATAAGATCCCTTTGCTGCTTCTGTAGTGGCTTATGAAACAGCTAAAGTTATATATGAGACTTCCTTGATGGTAACACGCATCGCAAAACTCATCCAACCTCATCTGCTTTTCAATTTACGCTCAAGTGCCGTGGGATGCTTGGGTTCGGTTGTAGCTGATCAGCCGCAGGTCCGGAGGATGGCACAGCTGTTGAAGGCGCATTTAGCCATTATATCCAAGCACAGATTTTTGATTCAGGAATTTCATGTTTCTGATTTCCTGTTCAGAATGCAGCGTTCGAAGAGCTGTCACCGTGGGTGGGATTTGTGTGTCTACACTTTGGATATCATACTGTAACTAGGAACTGGAAAACGAATCCAATTCTGGCATTTGAAATCCCTGATTCTATGTGACAGTTGTCTCCGTCGTGCTTTGATGGAGCCCTTGGCTCTGGATGAAGGGCTGGCCATCCACTAGACAATCATCTAGGGCACCTGAGGTACAGGGGTGCCAACCAGCTCTGTTGCCTCCACCAGCCCACGGTGAGGGGTTTGCCATGGCAAGTGGCAGCCCCTGAGGCACTCCCCCCCATCCCAGTGGGCAACTATGGGCAATCTGTTCTTTCCATCCCTCCCGGGGGGGGGGGCAAGACAGGCCTGGCTTGGCCTTCTTTCTTCTCCTCCTGCCTTGCTTCCTCACCTTGCCTCACAGGGGACAGCAGATGGCAGCTTCTCTGCAGTGCCTCACTGCCGCCTGACTGCCACCTTGCTGCACAGGGTGGGACACACACACAAAAAATCCTGTGATGTGAATACTATTAAGAAGATTTATATAATTTGTTAGACTTTATAAAATTGCAAAAGATTTTGTCAACATCCTTATTTGTACAATATTGTCAATAAAAAGTCCAATATAGTCCAACATAATGAGTACTTGGTATGAACTCATTTCAACTTTTACAGTCTTCCTCAGATGTAAGTCTATATTGTAAGGAGAGGTCAGCTTCTTAATCCAGCTCAATATTGTAATCGCCTTCATAATATCCTGGAATAAACCAAGTAAAAATTCATATGCAGTTGCATGAAAAGGTATTCATACTGTAATGATTACAGTTACAATATTGAGCTGGATTAAGAAGCTGACCTCTCCTTACAATATAGACTTACATCTGAGGAAGACTGTAAAAGTTGAAATGAGTTCATACCGAGTACTCATTATGTTGGACTATATTGGACTTTTTATTTACAATATTGTACAAATAAGGATGTTGACAAAATCTTTTGCAATTT
This sequence comes from Gekko japonicus, assembly GCF_001447785.1. Taxonomy (NCBI): domain Eukaryota; kingdom Metazoa; phylum Chordata; class Lepidosauria; order Squamata; family Gekkonidae; genus Gekko; species Gekko japonicus. The sequence continues at coordinate 1,973,881 of NW_015175972.1, forward strand.
TATAAAGTCTAACAAATTATATAAATCTTCTTAATAGTATTCACATCACAGGATTTTTTGTGTGTGTTTTCCTATTGGATACCTGTGACCCCTCTTGCTTTGCACAGGATGGGACAGCGTGACATGCAGCAGCTGCTTGCTATGCCTGTTGGGGGAGGCTGAGTGGTCACTTCTCTAGTGTTTGGGGATTGGCAGAATCATTTGCTTCCTAGGGTGCCAACAGTCCATGGGTTGGCCCTGTCCATGTCTCCCATGGTTTTTGTTTGCCTTTCTCTTTCATTTCAAAAGCCAATTCATAGTTGCAAAAAGTTTCCTTCTTCCCCCCCCCCCACCGCCCCCCTCCAGGGTAACTTCTATTATTTACTGTCTACTTAATTTGTTCCTGAGCATGTCCTACAACTGACTCCATGGGCGTAGACTTTCCAATTTTCCGGGGGGGGGGCTGAGAGAGCGTGTGACTGCCCCAAGGTCACCCAGAAAGTTTCCACGGCACAAGTCAGAATTTGAACCTGGGTCTAAACACTCTAAACCACTGCACCACACTGGCTCCCAGCATTTCATGAACAGGGAAATGCAGCCATGTGCAGTCCTCTGTTTCTAATGTCAGGATTTTTAAAAATCCAATCATTGTTATGCTTCTTTTACCAACTCAGAGTCTTCCAAGCTGGATAAATAAATCCCCACTGAGTCATGAAGCTCATTGGTTGACCTTGGACCCGTCACACTTTTTCAATGTATCCTACCTTACAGGGTTGTTGTGGAGATTAAAAAGGAGGAGTGGGCAGCCACTCTTATTTATTTATTTATTTCATTTGTTGCATTTATACCCCACCCTTCCCACAGGCGGGCTCAGGCTCAGGGCGGGTAGCACCAGAAGGATTGCATCATACAAAGCAGACACTTAAAACATTCAACTGAAAACAAGGTTACATTTTTCACTGGAGCTGCCAAGAATCAAACCTGGGCCTTCCCACATGCAAAGCAGTTGGCTTATGACATTTTCCAGAAAGTCCCATTGAGCGTAATGGGGTTCACTTTGGAAGGGGGGGGGAATACATATCAACAT